>NC_057802.1:123411571-123711571 GCF_018294505.1 Triticum aestivum | reverse complement strand
GCCGGCAAAACAGTGAGATGCCTGGTTTTTAAATTCTAGTAAATCCAAACTCATCTGAAATTCATGAAACTTGCCATGCTATCATGGAGAGGCATCTATATGCCGTGGTACAAATTTTGTCCCATTTGGGGCAGGTTTGGGTATATGCTTCTCACAAACCGGAGCTTCTCACAACAAGCATGATGGTTTTCGGTAGGGAACGTCCCACCTTTGGGGACGAAACGATATCCATTGCCTCTTATTGCTTTCTAGTTTTTTTCTCGTGTCAACATAGAACAACAGGAGTGTTGTGTGAATTTTTGTGATTTTTCGGGGTTCGTTTGGACATTTTTATGCATTAAGTGAGTTTTCAATGCATTTATGTGCATAATTCAAATTTGAACTACATGCGCATGCTCCAGTGCATATAAATTGGTTGAAAAATCAAATCTTTGTCGTTGGGTGCATGCTTAGGTCCCATGCAAGAAATGGGAATGAATTTCAAACACCAGGGCACCATTGATTGCCGGCAAAACAGTGAGATGCCTGGTTTTTAAATTCTAGTAAATCCAAAACTCGTCTGAAATTCATGAAACTTGGCATGCTATCATGGAGCGGCATCAACATGCCGTGGTACAAATTTTGTCGCATTTGGGGCAGGTTTGGGTATATGCTTCTCACAAACCGGAGCTTCTCACAACAAGCATGATGGTTTTCGGTAGGGAACGTCCCACCTTTGGGGACGAAACGATATCCATTGCCTCTTATTGCTTTCAAGTTTTTTTCTCGTGTCAACATAGAACAACAGGAGTGTTGTGTGAATTTTTGTGATTTTTCGGGGTTCGTTTGGACATTTTTATGCATTAACTGAGTTTTCAATGCATTTATGTGCATAATTCAAATTTGAACTACATGCGCATGCTCTAGTGCATATAAATTCGTTGAAAAATCAAATCTTTGTCCTTGGGTGCATGCTTAGGTCCCATGCAAGAAATGGGAATGAATTTCAAACACCATGGCACCGTTGATTGCCGGCAAAACAGTGAGATGCCTGGTTTTTAAATACTAGTAAATCCAAAACTCATCTGAAATTCATGAAACTTGGCATGCTATCATGGAGAGGCATCAATATGTGGTGGTACAAATTTTGTCCCATTTGGGGCAGGTTTGGGTATATGCTTCTCACAAACCAGAGCTTCTCAGAATAAGCATGATGGTTTTCGGTAGGGAACGTCCCACCTTTGGGGACGAAATGATATCCATTGCCTCTTATTGCCTTCAAGTTTTTTTCTCGTGTCAACATAGAACAACAGGAGTGTTGTGTGAATTTTTTTGATTTTTTGGGGTTCGTTTGGACATTTTTATGCATTAAGTGAGTTTTCAATGCATTTATGTGCATAATTCAAATTTGAAGTACATACGCATGCTCCAGTGCATATAAATTCGTTTAATAATCAAATCTTTGTCGTTGGGTGCATGCTAAGGTCCCATGCAAGAAATGAGAATGAATTTCAAACACTAGGGCACCGTTCAGTGCCGGCAAAACAGTGAGATGCCTGGTTTTTAAATTCTAGTAAATCCAAAACTCATCTGAAATTCATGAAACTTGGCATGCCATGGAGCGGCATCAACATGCCGTGGTACAAATTGTTTCCCATTTGGGGGAGGTTTGGTTATATGCTTCTGACAAACCGGAGCTTCTCACAACAAACATGATGGTTTTCGGTAGGGAACATCCCACCTTTGGGGACGAAACGATATCCATTGCCTCCTTTTGCTTTCAAGTTTTTTTCTCGTGTCAACATAGAACAACAGGAGTGTTGTGTGAATGTTTGTGATTTTTCGGGGTTTGTTTGGAAATTTTTATGCACTAAGTGAGTTTTCAATGCATTTATGTGCATAATTCAAATTTGAACTACATGTGCATGCTCCAGTGCATATAAATTCGTTGAAAAATCAAATCTTTGTCGTTGGGTGCATACTTAGGTCCCATGCAAGAAATGGGAATGAATTTCAAACACCAGGGAACCGTTGATTGCCGGCAAAACAGTGAGATGCCTGGTTTTTAAATTCTAGTAAATCCATAACTCGTCTGAAATTCATGAAACTTGGCATGCTATCATGGAGCGGCATCAACATGCCATGGTACAAACTTTGTCCCGTTTGGGGGAGGTTTGGGTATATGCTTCTCACAAACCGGAGCTTCTCACAACAAGCATGATGCTTTTTCGATAGGGAACGTCCCACCTTTGGGGACGAAATGATATCCATTGCCTCTTATTGCTTTCAAGTTTTTTTCTCCTGTCAACATAGAACAAGAGGAGTGTTGTGTGAATTTTTGTGATTTTTTGGGGTTCGTTTGGACATTTTATGCATTAACTGAGTTTTCAATGCATTTATGTGCATAATTCAAATTTGAACTACATGCGCATGCTCCAGTGCATATAAATTCGTTGAAAAATCAAATCTTTGTCGTTGGGTGCATGCTTAGGTCCCATGCAAGAAATGGGAATTAATTTCAAACACCATGGCACCGTTGATTGCCGGCAAAACAGTGAGATGCCTAGTTTTTAAATACTAGTAAATCCAAACCGCATCTGAAATTCATGAAACTTGGCATGCTATCATGGAGCGGCATCAACATCCCGTGGTACAAATTTTGTCCCATTTGGGCCAGGTTTGGGTATATGCTTCTCACAAACCGGAGCTTCTCACAACAAGCATGATGGTTTTCGGTAGGGAACGTCCCACCTTTGGGGACGAAATGATATCCATTGCCTCTTATTGCTTTCAAGTTTTTTTCTCGTGTCAACATAGAACAACAGGAGTGTTGTGTGAATTTTTGTGATTTTTCGGGGTTCGTTTGGACATTTTTATGCATTAAGTGAGTTTTCAATGCATTTATGTGCATAATTCAAATTTGAACTGGATGCGCATGCTCAAGTGCATATAAATTCGTTGAAAAATCAAATCTTTGTCCTTGGGTGCATGCTTAGGTCCCATGCAAGAAATGGGAATTAATTTCAAACACCATGGCACCGTTGATTGCCGGCAAAACATTGAGATGCCTGGTTTTTAAATTCTAGTAAATCCAAAACTCGTCTGAAATTCATGAAACTTGGCATGCTTTCATGGAGCGGCATCAACATGCCGTGGTACAAATTTTGTCCCATTTGGGGCAGGTTTGGGTATATGCTTCTCACAAACCGGAGCTTCTCACAACAAGCATGATGGTTTTCGGTAGGGAACGTCCCACCTTTGGGGACGAAACGATATCCATTGCCTCTTATTGCTTTCAAGTTTTTTTCTCGTGTCAACATAGAACAACATGAGTGTTATGTGAATTTTTGTGATTTTTGGGGTTCGTTTGGACATTTTTATGCATTCACTGAGTTTTCAATGCATTTATGTGCATAATTCAAATTTGAACTACATGCGCATGCTCCAATGCATATAAATTCGTTGAAAAATCAAATCTTGTCCTTGGGTGCATGCTTAGGTCCCATGCAAGAAATAGGAATGAATTTCAAACACCATGGCACCGTTGATTGCCGGCAAAACATTGAGATGCCTGGTTTTTAAATTCTAGTAAATCCAAAACTCGTCTGAAATTCATGAAACTTGGCATGCTATCATGGAGCGGCATCAACATGCCGTGGTACAAATTTTGTCCCATTTGGGGCAGGTTTGGGTATATGCTTCTCACAAACCGGAGCTTCTCACAACAAGCATGATGGTTTTCGGTAGGGAACGTCCCACCTTTGGGGACGAAACGATATCCATTGCCTCTTATTGCTTTCAAGTTTTTTTCTCGTGTCAACATAGAACAACAGGAGTGTTGTGTGAATTTTTGTGATTTTTCGGGGTTCGTTTGGACATTTTTATGCATTAAGTGAGTTTTCAATGCATTTATGTGCATAATTCAAATTTGAACTACATGCGCATGCTCCAGTGCATATAAATTGGTTGAAAAATCAAATCTGTGTCCTTGGGTGCATGCTTAGGTCCCATGCAAGAAATGGGAATGAATTTCAAACACCAGGGCACCGTTGACAGCCGGCAAAACAGTGAGATGCCTGGTTTTTAAATTCTAGTAAATCCATAACTCGTCTGAAATTCATGAAACTTGGCATGCTATCATGGAGCGGCATCAACATGCCGTGGTACAAATTTTGTCCCATTTGGGGCAGGTTTGGGTATATGCTTCTCACAAACCGGAGCTTCTCACAACAAGCATGATGGTTTTTCGATAGGGAACGTCCCACCTTTGGGGACGAAACGATATCCATTGCCTCTTATTGCTTTCAAGTTTTTTTCTCCCGTCAACATAGAACAAGAGGAGTGCTGTGTGAATTTTTGTGATTTTTCGGGGTTGGCCATTTTTATGCATTAAGTGAGTTTTCAATGCATTTATGTGCATAATTCAAATTTGAACTACATGCGCATGCTCCAGTGCATATAAATTCGTTGAAAAATCAAATCTTTGTCGTTGGGTGCATGGTTAGGTCCCATGCAAGAAATGGGAATTAATTTCAAACACCATGGCACCGTTGATTGCCTGCAAAACAGTGAGATGCCTTGTTTTTAAATTCTAGTAAATCCAAAACTCATCTGAAATTCATAAAACTTGGCATGCTATCATGCAGAGGCATCAACATGCCGTGGTACAAATTTTGTCCCATTTGGGGCAGGTTTGGGTATATGCTTCTCACAAACCGGAGCTTCTCACAACAAGCATGATGGTTTTCGGTAGGGAACGTCCCACCTTTGGGGACGAAACGATATCCACTGCCTCTTATTGCTTTCAAGTTTTTTTCTCATGTCAACATGGAACAACAGTTGTGCTGTGTGAATTTTTATGTTTTTTCGGGGTTCGTGTGGACATTTTATGCATTAACTGAGTTTTCAATGCATTTATGTGCATAATTCAAATTTGAACTACATGCGCATGCTCCAGTGCATATAAATTCGTTGAAAAATCAAATCTTTGTCGTTGGGTGCATGGTTAGGTCCCATGCAAGAAATGGGAATTAATTTCAAACACCATGGCACCGTTGATTGCCGGCAAAATAGTGAGATGCCTGGTTTTTAAATTCTAGTAAATCCAAAACTCATCTGAAATTCATTAAACTTGGCATGCTATCATGGAGAGGCATCAACATGCCGTGGTACACATTTTGTCCCATTTGGGGCAGGTTTGGGTATATGCTTCTCATAAACCGGAGCTTCTCACAACAAGCATGATGGTTTTTGGTAGGGAACTTCCCACCTTTGGGGACGAAACGATATCCATTGCCTCTTATTGCTTTCAAGTTTTTTTCTCGTGTCAACATAGAACAAATGGAGTGCTGTGTGAATTTTTGTGATTTTTCGGGGTTCGTGTGGACAGTTTTATGCATTAACTGAGTTTTCAATGCATTTATGTGCATAATTCAAATTTGAACTACATGCGCATGCTCCAGTGCATATAAATTCCTTGAAAAATCAAATCTTTGTCGTTGGGTGCATACTTAGGTCCCATGCAAGAAACGGGAATGAATTTCAAACACCAGCGCACCGTTGATTGCCGGCAAAACAGTGAGATGCCTGGTTTTTAAATTCTAGTAAATCCATAACTCGTCTGAAATTATGAAACTTGGCATGCTATCATGGAGCGGCATCAACATGCCGTGGTACAAATTTTGTCCCATTTGGGGGAGGTTTGGGTATATGCTTCTCATAAACCAAAGCTTCTCACAAACCGGAGCTTCTCACAACAAGCATGATGGTTTTTCGATAGGGAACGTCCCACCTTTGGGGACGAAACGATATCCATTGCCTCTTATTGCTTTGAAGTTTTTTTCTCGTGTCAACATAGAACAACAGGAGTGCTGTGTGAATTTTTGTGATTTTTCGGGCTTCGTGTGGACATTTTTATGCATTAACTGAGTTTTCAATGTATTTATGTGCATAATTCAAATTTGAACTACATGCGCATGCTCTAGTGCATATAAATTCGTTGAAAAATCAAATCTTTGTCGTTGGGTGCATACTTAGGTCCCATGCAAGAAATGGGAATGAATTTCAAACACCAGGGCACCGTTTATTGCCGGCAAAACAGTGAGTTGCCTGGTTTTTAAATTCTAGTAAATCCATAACTCGTCTGAAATTCATGAAACTTGGCATGCTATCATGGAGCGGCATCAACATGCCGTGGTACAAATTTTCTACCATTTGGGGCAGGTTTCGGTATATGTTTCTCACAAACCGGAGCTTCTCACAACAAGCATGATGGTTTTTCGATAGGGAACGTCCACCTTTGGGGACGAAACGATATCCATTGCCTCTTATTGCTTTCAAGTTTTTTTCTCCTGTCAACATAGAACAAGAGGAGTGCTGTGTGAAGTTTTGTGATTTTTCGGGGTTCGTTTGGCCATTTTTATGCATTAAGTGAGTTTTCAATGCATTTATGTGCATAATTCAAATTTGAACTACAAGCGCATGCTCCAGTCCATGTAAATTCGTTGAAAAATCAAATCTTTGTCGTTGGGTGCATGGTTAGGTCCCATGCAAGAAATGGGAATTAATTTCAAACACCATGGCACCGTTGATTGCCGGCAAAACAATGAGATGCCTGGTTTTTAAATTCTAGTAAATCCAAAACTCATCTGAAATTCATTAAACTTGGCATGCTATCATGGAGAGGCATCAACATGCCGTGGTACAAATTTTGCCCCATTTGGGGCAGGTTTGGGTATATGCTTCTCACAAACCGGAGCTTCTCACAACAAGCATGATGGTTTTCGGTAGGGAACGTCCCACCTTTGGGGACGAAACGATATCCATTGCCTCTTATTGTTTTCAAGTTTTTTTCTCATGTCAACATAGAACAACAGTTGTGCTGTGTGAATTTTTATGATTTTTCGGGGTTCGTGTGGACATTTTTATGCATTAACTGAGTTTTCAATGCATTTATGTGCATAATTCAAATTTGAACTACAGCGCATGCTCCAGTGCATATAAATTCATTGAAAAATCAAATCTTTGTCGTTGGGTGCATGGTTAGGTCCCATGCAAGAAATGGGAATTAATTTCAAACAGCATGGCACCGTTGATTGCCGGCAAAACAGTGAGATGCCCGGTTTTTAAATTCTGGTAAATCCAAAACTCATCTGAAATTCATTAAACTTGGCATGCTATCATGGAGAGGCATCAACATGTCGTGGTACAAATTTTGTCCCATTTGGGGCAGGTTTGGTTATATGCTTCTCATAAACCGGAGCTTCTCACAACAAGCATGATGGTTTTTGGTAGGGAACTTCCGACCTTTGGGGACAAAACGATATCCATTGCCTCTTTTTGCTTTCAAGTTTTTTTCTCGTGTCAACATAAGACAAGAGGAGTGCTTTGTGAATTTTTGTGATTTTTCGGGCTTCGTGTGGATATTTTTATGCATTAACTGAGTTTTCAATGCAGTGATGTGCATAATTCAAATTTGAACTACATGCGCATGCTCCAGTGCATATAAATTCCTTGAAAAATCAAATCTTTGTCATTGGGTGCATACTTAGGTCCCATGCAAGAAATGGGAATGAATTTCAAACATCAGGGCACCGTTGATTGCCGGCAAAACAGTGAGATGCCTGGTTTTTAAATTCTAGTATATCCATAACTCGTCTGAAATTCATGAAACTTGGCATGCTATCATGGAGCGGCATCAACATGCCGTGGTACAAATTTTGTCCCATTTGGGGGAGGTTTGGGTATATGCTTCTCACAAACCAGAGCTTCTCACAAACCGGAGCTTCTCACAACAAGCATGATGGTTTTTCGATAGGGAACGTCCCACCTTTGGGGACGAAACGATGTCCATTGCTTCTTATTGCTTTCAAGTTTTTTTCTCCTGTGAACATAGAACAAGAGGAGTGCTGTGTGAATTTTTGTGATTTTTCGGGGTTCGTTTGGCCATTTTTATGCATTAAGTGAGTTTTTTCTGAATTTATGTGCATAATTCAAATTTGAACTACATGCGCATGCTCCAGTCCATATAAATTCGTTGAAAAATCAAATCTTTGTCGTTGGGTGCATGCTTAGGTCCCATGCAAGAAATGGGAATTAATTTCAAACACCATGGCACCGTTGATTGCCGGCAAAACAGTGAGATGCCTAGTTTTTAAATACTAGTAAATCCAAAACTCATCAGAAATTAATTAAACTTGGCATGCTATCATGGAGAGGCATCAACATGCCGTGGTACAAATTTTGTCCCATTTGGGGCAGGTTTGGGTATATGCTTCTCACAAACCGGAGCTTCTCACAACAAGCATGATGGTTTTCGGTATGGAACGTCCCACCTTTGGGGACGAAATGATATCCATTGCCTCTTATTGCTTTCAAGTTTTTTTCTCATGTCAACATAGAACAACAGTTGTGCTGTGTGAATTTTTATGATTTTTCGGGGTTCGTGTGGACATTTTTATTCATTGACTGAGTTTTCAATGCATTTATGTGCATAATTCAAATTTGTAATACATGCGCATGATCCAGTGCATATAAATTCATTGAAAAATCAAATCTTTGTCGTTGGGTGCATGCTTAGGTCCAATGCAAGAAATGGGAATTAATTTCAAACACCATGGCACCGTTGATTGCCGGCAAAACAGTGAGATGCCTAGTTTTTAAATACTACTAAATCCAAAACTCATCTAAAATTCATGAAACTTGGCATGCTATCATGGAGAGGCATCAATATGCCGTGGTACAAATTTTGTCCCATTTGGGGCTGGTTTGGGTATATGCTTCTCACAAACTGGAGCTTCTCACAACAAGCATGATGGTTTTTGGTAGGGAACGTCCCACCTTTGGGGACGAGACGATATCCATTGCCTCTTATTGCTTTCAAGTTCTTTTCTCGTGTCAACATAGAACAACAGGATTGTTGTGTGAAGTATCGTGATTTTTGGGGGTTCGTTTGGACATTTTTATGCATTAACTGAGTTTTCAATGCATTTATGTGCATAATTCAAATTTGAACTACATGCGCATCCTCCAGTGCATATAAATTCGTTCAAAAATCAAATCTTTGTCGTTGGGTGCATGCTTAGGTCCCATGCAAGAAATAGGAATGAATTTCAAACACCAGGGCATCGTTGATTGCCGGCAAAACAGTGAGATGCCTGATTTTGAAATTCTAGTAAATCCAGAACTCGTCCGAATTTCATGAGTCTTGGCATGCTATCATGGAGCGGCATCAACATGCCGTGGTACAAATTTTGTCCCATTTGGGGAAGGTTGGGTATATGCTTCTCACAAACCGGAGCTTCTCACAACAAGCATGATGGTTTTCGGTAGGAACGTCCCACCTTTGGGGACGAAACGATATCCATTGCGTCTTATTGCTTTCAAGTTTTTTTCTCGTGTCAACATAGAACAACAGGATTGCTGTGTGAAGTTTTGTGATTTTTCGGGGTTCGTTCGGACATTTTTATGCATTAACTAAGTTTTCGATGCATTTATGTGCATAATTCAAATTTGAACTACATGCACATGCTCTAGTGCATATAAATTCGCTGAAAAATCAAATCTTTGTCGTTGGGTGCATGCTTAGGTCCCATGCAAGAAATGCGAATGAATTTCAAACACCATGGCACCGTTGATTGCCGGCAAAATAGTGAGATGCCTGGTTTTTAAATTCTAGTAAATCCATAACTCGTATGAAATTCATGAAACTTGGCATGCTATCATGGAGCGGCATCAACATGCCGTGGTACAAATTTTCTACCATTTGGGGCAGGTTTCGGTATATGCTTCTCACAAATCGGAGCTTCTCACAACAAGCATGATGGTTTTCGGTAGGGAACGTCCCACCTTTGGGGATGAAATGATATTCATTGCCTCTTATTGCTTTAAAGTGTTTTTCTCGTGTCAACATAGAACAACAGAAGTGCTGTGTGATTTTTTGTGAATTTTCGGCGTTCGTTTGGACATTTTTATGCATTAACTAAGTTTTCGATGCATTTATGTGCATAATTCAAATTTGAACTACATGCGCATGCTCCAGTGCATATAAATTCGTTGAAAAATCAAATCTTTGTCGTTGGGTGCATGCTTAGGTCCCATGCAAGAAATGGTTATGAATTTCAAACACCATGGCACCGTTGATTGCCGGCAAAACAGTGAGATGCCTGGTTTTTAAATTCTACTAATCCAAAACTCGTCTGAAATTCATGAAACTTGGCATGCTATCATAGAGCGGCATCAACATGCCGTGGTACAAATTTTGTCCCATTTGGTGCTGGTTTGGGTATATGCTTCTCACAAACCGGAGCTTCTCACAACAAGCATGATGCTTTTCGGTAGGGAACATCCCACCTTTGGGGACGAAACAATATCCATTTCCTCTTACTGATTTCATGTTTTTTTTCTCATTTAACATAGAACAACAGGAGTGTTGTGTGAATTTTTGTGATTTTTCGGGGTTTGTTTGGACATTTTTATGCATTAAGTGAGTTTTCAATGCATTTATGTGCATAATTCATATTTGAACTACATGCGCATGCTCCAGTGCATATAAATTCGTTGAAAAATCAAATCTTTGTCGCTGGGTGCATGCTTAGGTCCCATGCAAGAAATGGGAATGAATTTCAAACACCAGGGCACCGTTGATTGCCGGCAAAACAGTGAGATGCCTGGTGTTTAAATTCTAGTAAATCCAAAACTCATCTGAAATTCATGAAACTTGGCATTTTTGTCGTGTCAACATAGAACAACAGGAGTGTTGTGTGAATTTTTGTGATTTTTGGGGTTCGTTTGGACATTTTTATGCATTAACCGAGTTTTCAATGCCTTTATGTGCATAATTCAAATTTGAACTACATGCGCATGCTCCAGTCCATATAAATTCATTGAAAAATCAAATCTTTGTCGTTGGGTGCATTCTTAGGTCCCATGCAAGAAATGGGAATGAATTTCAAACACCATGGCACCGTTGATTGCCGGCAAAACAGTGAGATGCCTGTTTAAATTCTAGTAAATCCAAAACTCGTCTGGAATTCATGAAACTTGGCATCCTAGGATGGAGCGGCATCATCATGCCGTGGTACAAATTTTGTCCCATTTGGGGCAGATTTGGGTATATGCTTCTAACAAACCAGAGCTTCTCACAACAAGCATGATGGTTTTCGGTAGGGAACGTCCCACCTTTGGGGACGAAAAGATATCCATTGCCTCTTACTGCTCTCAAGTTTTTTTCTCGTGTCAACCTAGAACAACAGGAGTGTTGTGTGAATTTTTGTGATTTTTCAGGGTTCGTTTGGACATTTTTATGCATTAAGTGAGTTTTCAATGTATTTATGTGCATAATTCACATTTGAACTACATGCGCATGCCCCAGTGCATATAAATTCGTTGAAAATCAAATCTTTGTCGTTGGGGCATACTTAGGTCCCATCCAAGAAATGGGAGTGAATTTCAAACACCAGGGCACCGTTGATTGCCGGCAAAACAGTGAGATGTATGGTTTTTAAATTCTAGTAAATCCAAAACTCGTCTGAAATTCATGAAACTTGGCATGCTATCATGGAGCAGCATTAACATGCCGTGGTACAAATTTTGTCCCATTTAGGGCAAGTTTGGGTATATGCTTCTCACAAACCGGAGCTTCTCACAACAAGCATGATGGTTTTCGGTAGGCAACGTCCCACCTTTGGGGACGAAACGATATCCATTGCCTCTTATTGCTTTCAAGTTTTTTTCTCGTGTCAACATAGAACAACAGGAGTGCTGTGTCAATTTTTGTGATTTTTCGGGGTTCGTTTGGACATTTTTATGCATTAACTGAGTTTTCAATGCATTTATGTGCATAATTCAAATTTGAACTACATGCGCATGCTCCAGTGACCATAAATTGGTTGAAAAATCAAATATGTGTCCTTATGTGCATGCTTAGGTCCCATGCAAGAAATGGGAATGAATTTCAAACACCATGGCACCGTTGATTGCCGGCAAAACATCTAGATGCCTGTTTTTTAAATTCTAGTAAATCCAAAACTCGTCCGGTGCGCAGGTTCACCGGGAAGCGTGCGAGATGTTCAACACAGGATTTGTGCATCTCTTCAACGCAAACGGTTCAATGAAGCAGTAAAGCGGAAGAAAATAAACCAAAAAAATATGTGCTGCCACACGCCCCGTGTGTCGTGCGGGCAGGCGTGAGTTGATGGGACGCATGCGGGCAGTCCGCCGCGCAGGCATATTGAGAGGCGTGCATGCAGGTGTGTGTATCAACGGGGAGGCGTGCGAGTAGCTGTGTGAAATGATGGTAGGAATGGCAGACGTCCGCCGCGCAGGCTCATCGGGAGGTGAGACAACTTTTGACCGCAGATTGCCTCGCTCCCATTGGTCCGTATTAATTGCGTGCCCTAGCCGCCGGCCATAATAGGCGGCCGCACCCCCAGTCCATAGTGGTCACCGACGTCTGGACTCTGGAGTGTATGACGGTGCCGCCAAAGAGCACCATCGGAGGGAGTGGCGATGACGGGGCTGGTGAAGCACCCGCACAACGCGTCAAGCTGGCCACAGAAGTTTACGTCGCCGTCGACGAGGTCTCGCGCGGGCAGCAGCACGACCTTGGATTCACTAGCGCCGTCATGCCCCCCCCGCTGGAGCTGGAGGTCAACAGCAACTTCGGCAACAACTGCGATTCCGACGGAAAACCGGTTAGTCACCTCCATATATGTTTGCGCCTTTTTTCTTCCTGATCTTGGGAATTGATTTCGAGTGTCCTACATGTTATGCCATTTTCTTCTTTCAAATTGGTATGAACACAGATGAGGCTCCGACCAGCGCCGCTGCCGGATGTAGATCTTCGACCCGGCCGTGCGGCCAGAAGCACCCCCTGGACCTGAGGAACCAGTAGAATCTCCGGCGGACGGCATCAGCGATCTCCCGGACGGAATCCTTGGGGAGATCATCTCCCTTCTCCCCACCAAGGATGGCTGCCGCACACAAGTCCTCGCATCTTGGTGGCACACTCTGTGGTACACCGCGCCTCTTAATCTCGATTGTCGTCAGCTATCTGTCGATGATGATTCTGAACTCCCCGGAGCCATCATCTCCTCCCACGGGGGCTCCGTTCAACGCATCTGCATCCCGACATGCTACCTGCTAGACATACCCTACATGGTGGCCGCCTGCCTGACATCCCGTCAATTCATTAAACTCCAGCAGCTTGAATTCTACCATTACAGCGATAGGTTTCCACCAAGAGCTGCATCTGTGCCCTCACCACCGATGCCCATCTCATGGTTTTCCTCCTCTCTCCACACCGTCACCTTGACCCGGTGCCATCTAGCAGACTATCTGGTACAAATGCTTCGACTGCCAGTGCTGAAAAAACTTGCGCTTGTGTTGGTTGATCTGTCGGTGGCCTCACTTCACAGCATCATCCACTCTAGCTGTCATGCACTGCAGCGTTTGGTGCTTGTTTTTGGAATAGGAATCCATATCCCTTGTCTAAAAATAAAGTTGTCTCACCTTGTAAGCATTGGAATTCATTTTGAAGGACAGGAGCTCATCATCTAAGACGCCCCTGCACTTCAAAGGTTGCTCCTTAATTGTTGTTATAAACCTTCACAAATAACTGTGGTCTCTGCGCCTAAACTGGAGACCTTGGGTGCAATTAGTGATCCGTTTGAATGGTCCGAGATGGTGTTTGCCTCCACACCTATTGAGGTATTGTATATTATTCACGTACACTTTTGTAATTTGCATTTTTCATTTGTGCGCATAAGTTAAGTATCATCTTGGAGTACACTTTCAATGCTAATATTATGTTCTATGCTCAATGAAGCGCTTGTCCATCCTATCAGTGGTGGTGGATTCTGTCAAGACCTTATATATCACTATGTGGTGTTTTGATCTCAACATCATTATTGCCTTGCTGCAATGCTTTCCATGTCTGGAGAATTTGTATACGAAGGTGATGATTTCACGCACATTGAAAGCCCATATATAATGTACTATAATTAATCGTTCAGCTATCACTCTTTCAACATAATATTTTTTAGACATTAACTGTTTTCAATCTTCATCTCTATTTAGGCACTAACACATGGAAAAAAAGGTATAACCAATCGATGGTTCAAGAAGCACCAGGATTTTCTCAGATCTCACGACATTCGTTTGAACACAGTAACACTGGAAGGATATGCATCCAACAATGCAAACACTAGCTTTGTCACATTCTTCATGTCGAATGCGAGGGCACTATTGTCCGTGAGGATTAAGTTTTTCAACAAGAAATTTCTTACGTCTGCAGGTGTTGCACAACATAAAAAGAAGTTTCATGTGGACCTAAGGGCTTCTGATCATGCTCGGCTTCTATTTACAGCAACTTGTCATCATGGACCAATAGATTTCTGGCCATTGATCTTGATTTTATGGATCAGACCGATCCATTTGATTGTGACTGCCGAAAACTTTGGTTGAGTTAGATGTCATTGTCCTGTTCAATCTGGATTTTGTCTAACCTGATGAGCAATTAATCCTCGTGCTTTTGTATTGTTTGTTAGCTGGAGTTAGGTATTGTTGCCCTTTTGAACTCGGCTTTGACCCATATTTTCTTTCATACTGGGCCAATGGCATGCCATTTCTTTAATTAAGACATAAATATTATAAGAATTCACAACATAGGCAAAGAACATCACTCTCGCGGGATCCTTGAGATATTTGTTCATTACAGAACCACAAGTTTTTAGTGCCGACCAGCACCCACAAACTTATTTTCAGCTTGCACACCAAGGGTTGTAATTCTTAATAAGAAAAGCTGCATGGTAGTCACATATTTGGATTTATCATTTGGGACCCATGAGGAAAAAGCCTATACAGGGCGGTGCCGACTCGACAGTAAACATTGAGAAACCTGGTTTTAAAATTACTGTAAATCCAAAACTCGCCTCAAAATCATGAAACTTGGCATGGTGTTATGTCATAGCACCAACATGCTGTGGTAAAAAACTAGTCCAATTTGGGTCAAGTTTTGGTACAATCTTCTTACAAACCGGAGCCATTCTAATTATTGTGGTAATTTCTAGCTTATTTCTTTTTTTATTGGTTAACCCGTCAAATACTTTTTGTATATAATAGATGTGTGTGCCCGTCTGGCGCACACACGTTGATCTATCTAACTGTTTCAGTTGTTGTGGCTAATCGCAAACAGTTCATCCATGTAGAGTGTATGCCATCAATCGCAGACACTTTGATCTGGCTGACCGATTTCTGTTCTTTTGCCTAATCGCAAACAGTTAATCCTTCTGAAGCGTATGCCCTCAGTCACACACACCTTGATCTAGCTGACCATTTCTTTTGTGTTGTCTAATCACAAACAGTTCATCCGAGTGAACTGTATGCTCTATATCGCACACGCTTCATCAGGCTTCCCATTTCTTTTGTTCCGCCTCATCGCAAACAGTTCATTGGACTGAACCGTATGCCCTGGATCGCACAAGCAACTAAAATCTAAACTGTGTTTGATGGCTCCGCCATCGCAAACGTTTTGCACCTTTTTGACGGTTCTTTTACACCATCGTTTGCGATTATTGCATCGCACACAGTTTCTTCGAAGGGTCTCTGATCGTAGTGTCGCGTTAGCAGCATCCTGCAGTAGTGCTAATCTTTATTATATATCTCTCACACACGATTACATAGATAGGTAGATCACGAAGCAAGCACTCAAAACTAGATCATACTAAACTATTTTTTCTTCTATATCACAAAATAACTAAGGATCGATCTGAGATAGATAATGATGGTAAAAGTGATGGTTATATGATACCTGGGCACCTCCCCCAAGCTTGGAACAATCCAAGCGTGCTGCCCATACCCGTGTACTCAAGTGTTTCTTCGGTGATGGTGGTGATGAAGTGGTAGGCTTGTCCTTCATGACGCCAATCAGGATCTCCTTCCAACTCTGTATTTCTCGGAGCATGTGTTGGATAATCTCATCATTATTTTGGACTTCAACTATAATGTGCTTATTGTCTGGTCCCCAAGCATTCTTTCCTACATCACATTCACTTGGACGAGATATGTCCCAATTGGAAGGTATGTGCATACGGGGAGTATTCTAAACTCCATAATTGTAAACCAAATTATGAAAAAAATTCCTATGTAGCCTATGCAAGGGCCTCCTAGGGGCAGGTCCCTCTTGTACCTCTTGACTTACATAGCTCAGTGTCGTCCTCATAGCTTGATGGGGGTTTGGAGTAGTGGAGATGTCGGCAAGGTACCCCTTTCAGAGGCCAGAGGACGAACTTCCCTCTTCTACTTCTTCCATGGTAACCTCTTCCTCCTCTTCCCTCTTGAGGTCCATTTGCAATAACCAAGCGTCGTCTCCCACGTTGTTGGAGGAAGAGGAAGACATGATGCCTGGCCTTGAAAACCTAATAGAAAACAACCCGAAACAAGAATAGAGGAGAAACTTGCGATATGGTGGTCAAAACATTTGGGAGTATATATAATGAATTTTTATCTTGTGAAACAAGTATTCAGGAAGAAAACGGAGTCGGAAAGGCACACGAGGGATCCACAAGGCAACCCGACGCACCCTAGGGGTGGGCGCGCCCTGTTGCCTTGTGACCTCCTCGTGGGTCCCCTCGGCTAGTTCTTATTTTTTATTTTTTCTATTATACCAAAACAGACAGAATTATTTTTAGGGAATTTTTTTTATTCTAGTTAACTTACCATATCACATTCCTACTCCTTTTTAGGGTTTTGGAGCATCCCGAAACATTTCTTTTATGTGTTCCTCTGGTTTCGATGTTTGAATAATATTAGTTTCAACATTAATGGGTGAACCTAAGGTATAATGTCTTCATTCTTTGCCCATCAATAGTGGAGAAAAGGCTAGCTACGGCGTGCCACAAGGAGCCTTGGTGGCGTGGACACCCGACGCCACCAATATGGCTCTAGTGTTAAAAATTAGCGCTGGCGTTGGCACCTACACCATCAGTATTTTGGACGGTAATGGCGTGCCGCGTTGTCCACGCTAGCAGTATTAGTCATCAGTTGTGACGTTCCATGTTTTCTTGACGCCGGTAATTTGATTTTCAAATTTGAAATAAAAGTTGTACAACAGATTTCAGCCAAAATGACAACATAATTCAGTTTAAGAACAGTCAATAAATCAACTATAAATAGACCCAATGACAGCATTTAAGTTCAACAATGCACTTATTGGTATAGTTCAACAAAGTAGGCAAAGTAACACACATATGAATGTACATGTTCAAATAAATAGAGGTGATAATAACATGATATCTTCCATGCATGCCAACTAGCTAACTGTGACTTTTTAGCGGGCGGAGTCAGGGTCATAGTCCGGAGTAAGTGAACCATCATCGCTACCAGCAGGCTTGTAGTAGACCATGATCTCGTCACGATCATACTAGAGGTAGAACGTGGATCTCTCCCTAGTTTCCATCTCGTAAGCATTTGCAAGGGCTTTCCAACTAGGGCAACCAAAGTAGGTGTGGTTTGCGTCGTTGGTGACAAGACAATTGAATTTTTGGGCCGTCAGCATCTTCATGAGGGTGCACTGGAATGTGATGGTGGCATCAACTGGAATTTTAAACTTCTCTAAGAAGTCACGCCTTTCCCCGCAAGGGATGACCTGAGAAAAATTGAAAGAAAGAAGTAGCTAGCTAGTTACACAATTTTGGGCACAACCATATACATCATATAAAACTCAATCAAAACATGTTCAATTAAAACGTACCGTCCTAGTGAGGAAGTCATTCGGTAGATCTATGAAGAACTTCTTATCCCCTTGGCATCTCACCAAACCACAGGTCTCACATGGGGCATCGATTTACTGCTTTCATGCATGAAGTTGAGAAAAATAAGCATACATAAGATGCACATAAATATAATGCAACATAAGAAGTTAGTACGAACCAGTGCTATCCGCCCATCTAGTTATTAACAGATACGTACTTGTAATAAAACAGTCTACAAACCACGTGTAGTTCAAACATAAAGCATGCATAAAGTTAAACCGTTCATATGAAATAGGTAGCGCACGCTAAGCTAGTGGCCAAAGGGACCGGCCTTGTGGTCATGCCTAGTCGACCAATGACGACACCCCTGCTGACCGTCCTCCTCACGCTCCACAGCATCCCAGTCTATGGGATCCTCCTCTGTGCTCTTCCTGGCTGCATACTGAAGTAACATCACCTTCTTGGCCTCCACGAGTTTGTCATCTCTCGCAAGCTCACTCACTAATGGGTTGAAGAACCGCATCTCGGCCTCTTTGCTCTCATTCTCCTCAACCCAAGTGCATATCCTCATGTCCTCAGGCGCGAGGAACATCGCGAACTCATGACACTCAGGAAAGTTCAGATTCGCCCCTTCCTGAAAGAACTCTACTGCCATGGCATCATAAGCGCGCGCCGCTAACTCCGGGGTGTGATACGTCCATTTTGCATCATGTTTTCCTACTGTTATTGATGATGTTTTTATCCATAATAATGCTTTTTGGAGTAATTCTAATACCTTTTCTCTCATAATATGCAAGGTATACACAAAGAGGGAGAATTGCGGCACCTGGAAATCTGGACCTGGAAAAGCTACGTCAAGCTACCTATTCTGCAAAACTCCAAACAAGCTGAAACTTCACAGAGAATTTTTATGGAATATATGAAGAATATTGGAGCAAATAAGTACCAGAGGGGCCCCACCAGGTGGGCACAACCCACCTGGGTGCGCCAGGGAGCCCAGGCGGGCCCTGGTGGGTTGTGGTCACCCAGGCCCACCTCTGGTATATAAGTCATTTTGACCTAGAAAAAATAAGGATAGGACCTTTGGGACGGAGCGCCGGCGTCTCAAGGCGGAAATTGGGAAGGAGCATTTTTCCCTCCGGCGGAGTGATTCCGCCGGGGGGACTTCCCTCCCAGAGGGTGAAATCACGTCCTCATCATCACCAACAACTCTCCCATCTTGGGGAGGGCAATCTCCATCAACATCTTCAACAACACCATCTCATCTCAAACCTTAGTCCATCTCTTGTGTTCAATCTTGTTACCAGAACTATAGATTGGTGCTTGTGGGTGACTAGTAGTGTTGATTACATCTTGTACTTGATTACTATATGGTTTATTTGGTGGAAATTATATGTTCAGATCTAATATGCTATTTAATAACCCTCTGATCTTGAGCATGATTATCAATCGTGAGTAGTTAATTTTGTTCTTGAGGTCACGGGAGAAATCATGTTGCAAGTAATCATGTGAACTTGATATGTGTTCGATATTTTGATAGTATGTATGTTGTGATTCCCTTAGTGGTGTCATGTGAACGTCGACTACATGACACTTCACCATATTCAGATCTTATATTGTTGATTCAAAAGTAATTGTTCACACCGATCATGCTGCTATTAAATATCTTATGGAAACGAAAGATGCTAAACCTAGACTTATTCAATGGCTTCTCCTTCTACAAGTATTTGATTTACATATCACTGATAGAAAAGGAGCTGAGAACCCCATAGCTGATGTCTAGGCTTAAAAATGTGCCTAATGACCCACTACCTATTGATGATAGTTTTCCTAATGAGCAGTTAGCTGCAATAAATGTTGCTCATGACACTCCTTGGTATGCTGACTATGATAATTACATTTTTGCTAAATATTTACCACCTAGCTTTACATACCAACAAAAGAAAAAATTATTTTATGATTTAAGACATTACTTTTGGGATGACCCACATCTTTATAAAGAAGGAGTAGATGGTATTATTAGACGTTGTGTACCTGAGCATGAACAGGGACAAATCTTACGGAAATGTCACTCCGAAGCTTATGGAGGGCATCATGGTGGAGATAGAACTTCTCACAAGGTATTGCAATCTGGATTTTATTGGCATACTCTCTTCAAGGATGCTCGTAAGTTCGTCTTATCTTGTGATGAATGCCAAAGAATAGGTAATATCGGTAAGCGTCAAGAAATGCCTATGAATTATTCACTTGATGTTGAACCATTTGATGTTTGGGGATTTGATTACATGGGACCTTTTCCTTCCTCTAATGGGTATACACATATTCTGGTTGCTGTTGATTATGTTACTAAGTGGGTAAAAGCTATTCCAACCAGTAGTGCTGATCACAACACCTCAATTAAAATGCTTAAGGAAGTTATTTTCCCAAGGTTTGGAGTCCCTAGATACTTAATGACTGATGGTGGTTCACACTTTATTCATGGTGATTTCCGTAAAATGCTTGCCAAGTATGATGTTAACCATAGAATTGCATCCCGTTATCATCCTCAATCTAGTGGTCAAGTTGAACTTAGCAATAGAGAAATACAGTTAATTTTGTCGGTGTTCTAGGAACGGGGGTCCCCAGACTTGCCTGCCTGCGGCCCACGGTGTGGCTAAGCCAGCAGGCCGTACGGCCCATCTTCATCAACAAGGCATCCAAGTCCTCGCGCGGGTCCAAGCCTCGCGAGGCGGACGATGCAAGACCTCCTCTGGAGTGGCCTAGCCAGGTAGGCTCACGAGGAGCGGAGATATCAAGGCGGGGCAAAACCTCACGAGGCCCTCATGACGTGAGCCATGACGAACGATACCAGGCGGGCACCAGCGCGCGCAGCGTCCTTATTTCCCCTTTGGTGCTAAGGAGGCCAGCGCAGACGAAGAGTACCGAGGCATCAGGCAAAGGTTGCTATATTGGTGAACCGAGACCAAGACCAGGAGGATGGCAAGACGGAGGTCATCGTGGAGCCCAAGACGGCGTCACGCTAGAGCTTTTCGCAGGCGAAGACCACTTTTGTCAGGATAGCTTGTACTAGCTGCCCCCTTCGAATTTGCCCATCGTTGTTGGCTCCCTTCCCGGTCGATATCTGGGAAGAGGACCAGGGCCTATATAAGTAGAGCTAGCCACCATAGCAGAGGCATCTCATCTTAGCTTGATCCAACCCGATCGAGAGCCTACCCTAGCCACAAGAACACCTCAACCCTAGGAGGCTGTTCTTCCCTTGTACTATTCATCATCAGCGCTAGAGGCAATCCACCACCACCACACTGGAGTAGGGTATTACACCACAACGGTGGCCCGAACCAGTATAAACCTCATGTCTTTCTGTGTTGCGAGTTTGTCGAGTTCGTCCGCGAGATCTTAGCGAGCTAGGGCGTAGATCAGATGGAGGGAAAGACTTCGCGCGCACCCCAGTGTTCGAACCTTAAGGGTTTGCCGGAACCCCACATCCGACATTTGGCGCGCCAGGTAGGGGTGCGCCGTAGCTTCCCTTCCATCAGTTCGTCGCTCCGTCGTCTCCATGGCGGACGCTCGCCGTGCTCGAGCTGAGCGTCGGGCTGCCCTCACCGCCCGCGTCGCTCAGACGGCTCCCGTTGGCGGGCCACCTCGTCGTTCTTCGTCTCCCGCTACCAACGCTACCACCGGCCCGGCAGGGAACGAGCAGCAGGCGTCCTTGCTGCATCCTTCGGTGCGGCAGGACGGCCACACCGCTACTCCATCACTGACCCCTGCCGGTTCTTTGTCTCACGGCGAACGAACTCCTGCGCTACCGCCCCGTCAACAACCTCTATGAGGAGTGGCTTGACCGCGTCGCCGAGCTCGTCCGCGCCGCAGGGGGCTCTCCGGCGCCGTCCCTCTCTATGCCTCCCCCTCAACCAACCATGGGCGGCGAGGCTCATGGCGTGCCTCCACCACCTCTGCCCCAAGATGGCGCCTTGGCACCAAGGCGCGCAGCTCCGCGGCGTGATCCACCGCGCCCGGTGCCCGCGCGCGAAGAGAGAAGCTGCCAAGAAATCCCGCGGCCGCGAGAAGCTGCACCTGCGCTCCCCGCGCCACCTTGTCAAGACTGCGCATCGCCTACAGCGGCGCAGCGCGGACCTCGTCAAGACCAAGCTCCACCTCCGAAGCAGGCCCCGGCAACTACGGCCGGCTGCCGCGCCTTCAGCCCCGAGCTGCATAGCGTCGTCTGGCCAGGCAAGTTCAAGCCGGATCTGCCTCCTCGCTACGACGGCACCGCCGACCTCGCAGAGTTCCTGCAGCTCTATGAGCTGAGCATCGAAGCGGCCAACGGCGATGAAAAGGTCATGGCGAACTGGTTTCCCATGGCTCTCAAGGATGGAGCTCGCTCCTGGCTCCTGAACCTGCAGCACGACTCGATCTCCTCCTGGGACGAGATGCGCGACCGCTTCGTCGCCAACTACCAGGGCACTCGCGACCGCCCACCGGCCGCGGGTGATCTACGCCGCATCAAGCAGCAACCAGGAGAGACCCTCCAGAAGTACATCCAGCGCTTCAACAACACCCGCCTCAAGATCCCCAAGGTCACGGACGAGGCCATCATCTCCGCGTTTTCCGACGGCGTCCGCGACGTCAAGATGAAGGAAGAGCTCGCTATCCACGAGGAGCTCTGCACATCTCAGGAGCTGTTTAACCTGGCGACCAAGTGCGCAAGAGCTGAGGAGGGGCGCCTTTCTCTCCATGAGCTGCCAGCTGCAGGAGCGGAGGAGAAGAAGGCCAAGGCCAAGGACGTGAAGTGCAAGGAGGCGATGGTGTTCGCAGCGGAGCCCGACACCAAGCGGGGCAGAGATCAGCCCGGGTCATCCAAGAACGGCCGACCGTTCTGTGCCTTCCACAACCTGAACACCCACAACACCAGCGACTGTCAAGAGCTCAGAGCCATACGGGAAGGACGCTTCGGTCGACGCCCTGAGTGCAACGACCGGGACTACGGCCGTGGAGGAGGATGAGGAGGCGGACGATGGGACGACCGTGGCCCGCGCTAGGAGTGGCGCGACCGGCCTCGTGAAGACCGCTGGCAGGACCAACCTCGCGAGGGCGCCCGGAGGGACCCGCCTCATGAGGATCGCCCCCAGGGCAACACCGGTCTTCCCCCGCTGCCGCCACCAAGAAGGAACGACGACCACCACCAGGACGAGGGGGCTGGGGGCTTCCAGGAGCCGCGTGCAATCGCCTGCATCTTGGGCGGCGCCCAGGTCCCGTGTTAAGAGAGGGATGCGGTGTGCTCCCTCGAGCGCGCCTTTCAAGCCGCAGCAATCGACAGCCCCGACAGCAGAAGTGAAGGCCCTCCGGAGGCCATCCCCAAGAAGAAGCAGCCATGCCGCGCAGGACCTCAGGAGGATGGCGTCACGGCAGGGGCCTCATCAGGATCGGCGCCCGTCCCAGGGGCGCCTCCCTCCATCGCATAGGAAAGTGCACCCGGCGCCCTCCTCGGGCAGGGCTTGGGGGCTCTCTTCTGGAGGGCCTCTGACCTTGCCAACCTCACGAGGGAGGCGCTTGGGCACCACTTGGAAGCGTGCTTCGTGGCACATGTTCTTCAGGAGAGCACAGGGCAGGGAGTGCCCACCACTCAGGAGTTCGTCACCAAGACTACCAAGGAACTGCAAGACGCAAGAGCCATGCGCGGCGACCGCCGTTCACGAGGCGCAGCTCCCCATCCTAGCGAGGATGTTGGGCTACGTGTCTGCATCGACGTCCTAGGGCTCAACAGGGCCGCATCTCAGGAGCGCTTCTGGCCTTCGCGTGTGGGCCGCTGCGAGGGCCCACCACACAGCTACGTTCGCATGCCCTTCGGCTTGCCGAGCGTGGCGTCAGCCTATCAACGCGGCCTGCGGTGTGTCCTGGCGGCTCAGGAGGCCAGGTACCATGCCGTCCTGGAGGAGATGGAGACGGTCTTTAGGGAACCTCCCGAGCCCCCAGAGCCTCCCAAGGCTCAGGGTCCCGGTGGCTCATGAGGAGTCATTTCTTCGACGCACGCCTTCCGCTGCACCAACTCTACTTCGTCTACAGAACCAGGTGACATCTTCCAAGCTCGTTTGGCTGGGAGCGCCCCTCGGGCTGCATTATTCCCAAGCCACATGGATCCGTCCCTGTGGCATGTATCCCTTTTGCCTATGTCTTTAGCTTACCTTGCTGGGGGCGCCCCTCGGGCTGCATCATCCCCAAGCCGCTCGGGCCGGACCCAGTGGCATGTATCTTCCTGCATTTACCTAAGCTGATCTGCTCTCCATGCTTAACCTGCCAACTGCTACCACCTGCCCGATCATCGCCTCCCCTGGGGCCTCCACACAGGCACGGCGCTGGTGCATGGGTCCGTCCCTGTCACGTCGACAAACCTGAGCGGTCGAGCTCTGGCTCGCGGCATGCCCCGCGCACGTCACCCCACCAGGCCCTCAGTGCCTTCATCTCATCCGAAGCAACCAGCGGCAGGCTGACAGCTGTAACGGCAAACCGTGTTTCTTCTTGTGTCGGTTCACAGGGATCCCGTGGGAAGGATAGCAGGCGGTACCGCGAGTCTCCTTTTCTCTCGTGCAATTCGCTTGCTCGTTAAAAGGGGGGCTCCTGAGCATCGCGACTCAGGAGCTCTTACTGGCTCTCCAGCCCTCACCCCCTGGCCTTGATCATGGCATCACGACCTGGCATGCCAGCGGCGGCTAAGCTCGCTCGAGGGCCGGGACCTGAGGATGTAGAGCAGTAAGGAGAGCATGAGGGGAGGGAAACTCGTACGGGCCGGCCTAGCTATGCCGCACAAGTAGGCGCGCAGCTCCAGCGCAGCGTCAGGAGTCGCCGTGAAGTTGACAAGATAAGTCCCGCTCTCGGATCGGCCAAATATTGGGGCCTGATGGTCACCCTCGCCTTGACGCGACCCCGTTGCGGCCATGTCAACTCCCTCTCTTGCCTTACCATGGCTGCTTGAGCGCTAAGGGGGACCTCCTGAGCATCGCGTCTCAGGGGCTCTTACTGGACCTCGGGCCGCACACCTCCCGGCCTTGACCACGGCACGTGACCTGGCATACCAGCGACGGCTGTAGCCTACCTGGGGACCGGGACCTGTCAGCATAGAGCAACAAGCTATCGCCAGGAAAGAAAGGGGGACCGAGCCTTAACGGGACATGCGCTCACCCAGTTTTCATAACAAGGAAGATAAGTACAAAATACATTGCAGATCCTTACATGCCCCCACGGGGTGATTCATGATTCTTCGCAGGAAACAAAAGCTGATACTAAGGGGAATCCTATCTACACCCTTCTGTGGCGGACGCCATCATCAACAGTGGGCCACGGGAGGCCGGCGCCAACCCCATCCAGATCAACGGCGGCGACTGCCGGGCGCCGTAGCTCTACTCCGAGCGCGGCGAGAGCTCGGGGGTACGTAGCTGTCATTGCTCGTCTCCGGAGTCTCGTAAGGCTCAAGAGAGCTGCTGGACTCCCAAGGGCTGCTGCTACTGCTGGAGTAGCCGCGAGCAGAGCGCTCGCCAGTTTGGCGCTCCTCTCCGGAGCAGCACTCCAGGCGGCGGCCCTCGACGTCGAAGACCTTGAAGAAGAGCGTGGAAGCACCGTCGTACTCGAAGTGGATTGTGAAGGCGCCCCTCGCACGGCAGACCCGCGCGATCTCCCCAGCCGCAGGTCATGAAGATCTTGCCGGCGGGAACCGCTTCGATCTTCGCTCAGGTCGCCGGAGCGCTGCAGTCGGCGTGCTGCAACCAGAGCTCGCGAGGCCCCCTCGGCGGCATCACGTCGGAGAAGAACCGCGGGAAGTGGATCCAGGAGCTTGGAGGCATCGGCGCCCACAGCGCCAACTCACGCGAGGAGTCCGCGGCGTGGATCCCAGGGGCGACGGCACGCGTCACCATGGTGCGGCGACCCCGGACACGGCGTGGCGGTGCTGCTCGTCGCTCCGATCTCCCGAGCCCTCGGCTCGGGCGTACAAGGGTAGCGGATACCCCTGAGGAGGCCGCTCGCACCAAGGCCTTGACACCACCTGCATCGCCGCTTCATCATGGCGATGGATCGACCTCTTCTTCGGCGGAAGTGGCCCCGGATCATCACGGGGAGCCTTTCCTTTCTCTTCGGTAAAAAACCTTCTGATAGGCGCCATTGTTGTCAGCAGTGGAGCAAGGAGGAAGAAGCAAGCAAGCGAGGAAGAGATGGGCGACGGGGGCTCCGCCCCCTCCCCATTTATAGCAAGAGAAGGCCAACCGGCGTCTCCCATGATCACAGGTAATGATGGTTTTCCTTGCATGTCGCAGGGACTTGTCAAGTCGTGCAGTTGCCGATGGAGCGTGGGGAAGTGGAGACGCCCACGTCCAATCAATCGCCACGCGTCAACCGAGGCAGCAGGCTTTTTGGGCCCGCGGTGCTCTGAACTTGACCCTTGGCTTCGCCGCAAAGCCAAGCCAGAGTGCACCTTGGGCCCGGGGGCTACTGTCGGTGTTCTGGGAACGGGGGTCGCCAGACTTGCCTGCCTGCGGCCCACGGCGTGGCTAAGCCAGCAGGCCGTACGAGCCATCTTCATCAACAAGGCATCCAAGACCCTCGCGAGGGTCCAAGCCTCGTGAGGCAGACGACGCAAGACCTCCTTTGGAGTGGCCTAGCCAGGCAGGCTCACGAGGAGCGGAGATATCAAGGCGGGGCAAAACCTCACGAGGCCCTCGTGACATGAGCCATGACGAACGATACCAGGCGGGCGCCAGCGTGCGCAGCGTCCTTATTTCCTCTTTGGTGCTAAGGAGGCCAGCGCAGGCGAAGAGTACCAAGGCATCACGCAAAGGTTGCTATATTGGTGCAACAAGACCAAGACCAGGAGGACGGCAAGACGGAGGTCATCGTGGAGCCCAAGACGGCGTCACCCCAAAGCTTTTCGCAGGCGAAGATCACTTTTGTCAGGATAGCTTGTACTAGCTGTCCCCCTTCAAATTTGCCCGCTGTTGTTGGCTCCCTTCCTGCTCGATATTTGGGAACAGGACCAGGGCCTATATAAGTAGAGCTAGCCACCATAGCAGAGGCATCTCATCTTAGCTTGATCCAACCCGATCGAGAGCCTACCCTAGCCACAAGAACACCTCAACCCCAGGAGGCTGTTCTTCCCTTGTACTGTTCGTCATCAGCCCTAGAGGCAATCCACCACCACCACACTGGAGTAGGGTATTACACCACAACGGTGGCCCGAACCAATATAAACCTCGTGTCTTTCTGTGTTGCGAGTTCGTCGAGTTCGTCCGCGAGATCTTAGCGAGCTAGGGCGTAGATCGGAAGGAGGGAAAGACTTCGTGCGCACCCCAGTGTTCGAACCTTAAGGGTTTGCCGGAACCCCACATCCGACAAATTTTGCAAAAGACTGTCAATAGGTCTAGGAAGAATTGGTGTAAGAAATTAGATGATGCACTTTGGGCTTATAGAACAACATACAATAATCCTATGGGTATGTCTCCTTATAAAATGGTTTATGGAAAAGCTTGTCATTTGCCTCTGGAGTTAGAACATAAAGCATATTGGGCAATCAAAGAGCTCAACTATGATTTCGAACTTGCTGGTGAAAATAGGTTATTTGATATTAGCTCTTTAGATGAATGGAGAACCCAAGCTTATGAAAATGCTAAGTTGTTTAAAGAAAAAGTTAAAAGATGGCACGATAAAAGAATCCAAAAGCGTGAGTTTAAAGTAGGAGAATATGTTCTTTTGTACAACTCTCATTTCAGAATCTTTGCAGGAAAACTCCTCTCAAAATGGGAAGGACCCTATGCTATCGAGGAGGTTTACCGGTCTGGAGCCATCAAAATAAATAATGCCGAAGGTACTAACCCGAAGGTTGTCAACGGGCAACGAATAAAACATTATATCTCTGGTACGCCCATTAATGTTGAAAGTAATATTATCCAAACTTTGACACCAGAAGAACACATAAAAGAGTCCTTCCGGAACACTCCAAAATCATGAAAATAAGGAGGTATGTGATACTGTAAGTAAACGGACTCCAAAAAATCCACAAAAATATTTTTTGTCCGTTTTGGAATATTTAGAAAAATAGGAAAATAAGAAACTTCCAGGAAGCGTACCTTGGTGGGCACAAGACACCAGGGCGCGCCCAGGTGGGTTGTGCCCACCTGGGGTACCTTCCGGACTCCGTTTTTCTATAGTTTGCTTGTTTCCCAAGATAAAAAATCTTTATATACCCCCAACCTAATGACCACCGTATCACGGAGAAATCTTCTGTTTTCTTTTCCTTGTTGTTTTTTGTCAGATCCCATCTACCATGGCTGCTTCAAGCTCCTCCAAGGACAAGTTCTTCAAGAACGTCATCAACTCATATCTGTGTGAGGTGGTGCAGCACCCCCATGCCATCCAGATGCCTGAGGGGGTGCTTCACATTCGTGATGTGCAAGCTCCCAAGGGAATGAGAACCGTGGAGGCCAGGCTTGAAGCTATGGAACAAGAGGTCTTTCGGTGCAAGCAGATTGTGGAGCGTGGACTCAATGCCAATCACCTCATGATCATGGACCTCTCCCGTGATCTCAAGGTGGATGGCAAGCCCATGAAGGACATCGTCTTCACCCTCAACGAGCAAATCAACTTCCTCCAAAGCCAGATCTATGATCTCCAAAACCAAGTCTTTGAATATGAGGCGAGGTTTAAAGGTATGAGTTTGGCTGCTAGTTGTAGGACCCGTGAGACTCACTCCTCCTCTTATGATGGTGGACGACTGCCATGGAAATCCGAGGACAAGATCTCTTCATCACCACCACCCTCTTTTTCATCACCAAAAGAGAATTGAGTATCGAGTATGGGCACTCCCCTTGGCTTCTACCAAGCTTGGGGGAGGTGCCCCGGTATCGTGTCATCCCCACTATCTTTTGCCTTTACTTATTTTAGTTCGATCTTTTGCTTTAGATGAATAAAAGTTTATTTCGATCCTTTCTTTTTCAGAGTTTGCTTAGTGATCTATCCTTGTAAACGTGTGCGAGATATATAATAAAGTTTAGTTTGAGTTTTTGCTTTCTTTATTTTCATGTTGCAATTAAAAGAAAGGAAATAAATAAAAGAAAGTAAATAAATGAAAAAGATCATATGCTAATCTTATGGTAGGTGATGAGACCACATAAGGAAAAGTATAAGCATAAAATTTTGTTAGAGATTGACAAACATAGCAATAGTCAATGGTGCAACTCATGAAATAATTAATAAGGGAGGAGAAGATTCACATATAAGGGAAGAGAAAATTGTTGACGTTGGACAAGGAAGACAACCTAATGGTTTATGTTTGTTTATATTCACATAGAAGTCATATTGTCATGGATCCTTTAACATGTGGTGCTTGCCCCCTATGTTTGCTAGACAAAAATTCCGCACTAAGTAGAGATACTACTTGTGCATCCAAAAACCCTTAAACCCAAATCTTATTTTCAACATACCTACCTAGGGATTGAACAAGATCCCAGAAGTAAGTTATCATCGATGCAAAAAGGCAATAAAAATTGCTTCTGAAAGTGTGAGATCATTTAGTGTAAGAGAAAATTGAGCATTGTACGAACTTGTGATGATGAATAATAAAAGCGACAGACATCATAATAAAGGTTGCTATCACAAGGGGCAATACAACATGACGTTCTTTTGCACTAAGGGGTTGAGCATACAAACAAATAACCACATGGAAACCTCTGCTTCCCTCTGCGAAGGGCCTATCTTTTACTTTTATGTATTTACTTGTATGCAAAGAGTCAACAGTTTTCTCGGTATTCCTTTTTATTTTTCTCCTTCGGCAAGCATCATGTGGTGAGGAAAGATCTAGGCACATAGGTCCAGTTGAATATAGATGGCATGCGTTATTATTGTTGACATCACCCTTGAGGTGAATACGTTGGGAGGCGAAACTACAAGCCCCTATCTTTCTATGTGTCCGGTTGAAACGTTTTGCTCAGGTGTACACGGTGAGTGTTAGAAATCATGGAAGACTATATGATGGTTGAGTATGTGGACTTGCCTAAAGGCTCTGATACATGACCCTTCCTGAAAATATGATGAATTGTAGTTGCAAAGTTGACTGAGAAAATAGTTTGATGGTTTCCTAATAAGTTTTTGCTTTATACTTCAATAGTGTGATGAATTGTCACTTACTCATGAGAAGTCTATGATAAAAGTTCTTGGTAAGAGTCTTATGTTTAAGTTTGTTGTTGTTATAATAATCAACATGATGCTTCTATGTCCGTATTTTGTTTTTATCGAACACCTCTCTCTCTCTAAGCATGTGAACATGTTTTTCGATTTCGGTTTTCGCTTGATGACAAGCGAGGTCTAAGCTTGGGGAGTTGAAGTCCATTGATCTGTTTATTTTTATGATGTTTTTATCCATAATAATGCTTTTTGGAGTAATTCTAATGCCTTTTCTCTCATAATATGCAAGGTATACACAAAGAGGGAGAATTCCGGCAACTGGAAATCTGGACCAGAAAAAGCTACGTCAAGCTACATATTCTACACAACTCCAAACAAGCTGAAACTTCACGGAGAATTTTTATGGAATATATGAAAAGTATTGGAGCAAATAAGTACCAGAGGGGGCCCACCAAGTTGACACAACCCACCTGGGTGCGCCAGGGAGCCCAGGCGCACCCTGGTGGGTTGTGCTCACCCAGGCCCACCTCCGGTGCCCATCTTCTGGTATATAAGTCATTTTGACCTAGAAAATATAAGGAGAGGACTTTCGGGATGGAGCGCTACCGTCTCGAGGCGGAACTTGGGCAAGAGCAAATTATCCATCCGGCGGAGCGATTTCGTCGGGGGAATTTCCCTCCAGGAGGGGGAAATCATCATCACCAACAACTCTCCCATCTTGGGGAGGGCAATCTCCATCAACATCTTCAACAGCACCATCTCATCTCAAACCCTAGTTCATCTCTTGTGTTCAATCTTGTTACCGGAATTGTAGATTGGTGCTTGTGGGTGACTAGTAGTGTTCATTACATCTTGTAGTTGATTACTATATGGTTTATTTGGTGGAAGATTATATGTTCAGATCCAATATACTATTTAATACCCCTCTGATCTTGAGCATGATTATCATTTGTGAGTAGTTACTTTAGTTCTTGAGGTCACGAGAGAAATCATGTTGCAAGTAATCATGTGAACTTGATATGTGTTCAATATTTTGATAGTATATATGATGTGATTCCCTTAGTGGTGTCATGTGAATGTCGACTACATGAAACTTCACCATATTTGGGCCTAAGGGAATGCATCATGGAGTAGAAATTAGATGATGGGTCGCGAGAATGACAGAAGCTTAAACCCCAGTTTATGCGCTATTCCATAAGGGACCGATTGGGTCCAAAAGTTTAATGCTATGGTTAGAATTTATTCTTAATACTTTCCTCGTAGTTGCGGATGCTTGTGGGAGGGTTAATCATAAGTAGGAGGTTTGTTCAAGTAAGAACAACACCTAAGCACCGGTCCACCCACATATCAAATTATCAAAGTACCGAACACGAATCAAACCAACATGGTGAAAGTGACTAGAAAATCCCGTGTACCCTCAAGAACGCTTTGCTTATCATAAGAGACTATTTTGGCCCGTCCTTTGCCTCAATAGGATTGGGCTACCTTGCTGCAGTTTTGCTACTATTGTCGTTATGTAACATCCCAAATTTTCAATTTGGAATATTATACATAGGTCATTCATGCATATCATATTTTTATTGCATTTCGTTTTGCGATCCTAGAAATTCTAAGCAACTCAAGGACCCACGGAGAGAGTTGGAGATTTCACGTTCTTCATATTTGAATTTTGTCAAATATCGAAACAAGGATCACTTTGGTTTTAATTATTTTTCTCTCCGAAAATATTTCATACTAAAATATATGAGAGGAGATAATATGACTTCTCCAAAATAAATGAAATATTGGAGGAAAATGTTAAAATAAAAAAAATAATTTTACTTGGATTTTATTGCAATTTTATTTGAATTAGGAAAAATATGCATTTTTCAAAATTGCATTAGAGGCCCAAATAAACGTTCACTTTGTCCGGAATATTATTAGAGGACCGTGAAAATTTATTTCAGGATTTTTGGAGTCCGTTTAGTATTTCTTTTGTTTGTTTTTCCGCGTCAGGTTCAAAAAAGTTGCACCGACCTAAACAGGCCGTGTCCGACTAGGACTCCTGGCCCGGCCGGCCTTTATAAGCTGGGAGGCCCGACCCCGCCCCCAGCCCAAGCCGCCGCCCCGCCAAATCCTAGTGCCGCCGCCGCCTCGCGCCGCCGCTCTGCGATCCCGCCGCCGCCGCCGATCTCGTCGGAGGTAGAAACCGCCGCCGCCGTCGTCTCGGTTTTTTTCATAAAACTGTAGATCGGTTTTGTTCGGTTTTTTCGGTTTGGTTATTTAGCGGACGTTCGTCTGTACGTTCGTTTTAACGAATGCTGTTCATCCGTTAGCCGCAGACAGCGAACGTTCGTTTGTTAGCCTGTTCTTCAATTTTTCTTTTTCCAGGGTTTTTCTGCGATTATTTCCGATCGTGATTTCTGCTCTAATCTTGGATCTAGTATAACTTTTCGCTCGTTTATCCAAATCAGGTGAAACAAGCGCCTAGATCTTCGTCTCTAAGCCCTCTTTTTGTTCAACCAACTTGAACAAGATTTTGGTACTGTCGTGGGTTTGTCACGACAGTTGTCCTAGAGAAAGGACTTAGTCGTGGAGCCGTCGCTACGGGTTAGCTTAAAGGGGTTAAAGCGGACAAGGGACACAAGAGAGTTTTATACTAGTTCGGCCCCTTACGATGAAGGTAAAAGCCTACGTCTAGTTGTGATGGAATTGATGGGGTTTCGATGACCAGGGAGCGAATACGCTTTGCCTGAGTCTCGAGTTGTTGTCTGTTGTCCTTGAACCGCCGCCGGGTCGTCCCCTTATATACATGGGTTGACGCCCATCGGTTTACAGAATCCCGAGGCCGGCTCATAATCGTGTCCGGCTCGGTCTCTGCTACTTCTCTCTTACAACACAAGTTTACATATCAATGCCGGTTTATGTCTACAGGCCTTAAACCGGCTTTGGGCCCTGGGCCTTCATGAAGTGCCACCGTCTGTCTTCATGGACTTCAGATACAGATGAACTACTTATGGGGTTAACCCGGCCTTTCCTGGCCGGTTTACGCCCAGTGGTAATATCCCCAACATTAGGCCCCAAATTGATTTGAACTGGTTCATGTCAATCCTCAATACTTAAGAAAATTTCTTTGTCAACATCTTCACATAATCTTGTAAACCGCCGTGACATCATCTTCTAGGATCATGGTAAACCGTCGTGACGTCACCTGCCATTAATGAGCCTTCGACAATCGAGGCGACAGCTCCGCCTCATATCCAAAATTTAGGCTCCTCGATTTTCGCGCCTAACGCTTATCTTTCTGCCCTTATAAATAGGGCCAGGGGGTCTTTCCATTTTTCCCCTCGTGCCTCTTCGCGTCGTCGTGTTCCTCACGCCGACCGACCCTCAAGCTCTGCCGCCGTCGTCGTCTGTCGCCTCTGTTTCGATAAAGGCCGCTCAATCAACCTGATCGCATCAGAGAAAAGCGGTGATCCTCCGCTGCTTCCTCGTGCACTAGTAAGTCCTTCTGCCATTAGGGTTCGGTGTTCTTCATAGCTAGAAGCTGTTCTTCCTTCGGTAGCACCAATGGCCGGTTAGATCTGACTATTTCAGCGCCTTTTGTAGTTTAGACTCCTTTCTTCTTGTTAGAACATCTGCCTTGTATAAAAATCATCTCAACTTGCTGAACCTTTAACACGCTGGAAATTAGGTCAGAATATTTTGTTTTTCCAACGCACGGTAGATCTGAATTTACCATGGCAAGATGTGAAACTTGTTTCTTCCTTCACTTATACACAAGGAGTACCAGATTGGGCGGTTTAACTTCATATACAAAATGATGATCCAGTAGATACCATTAGTCCCCTGCTGAACCGCCAACGCATTACACTGTTTCCATTGTCAGACTCTGGTTTACGAATAACCAAATCCGGTTTATCAATATGCTTGTATCCTTATACCGCTGTATAGTTGTCCACTGTAAATCTTAAACCGGCAATAATCATGTTTCAGATCTTTCATTGCCATGGCCAAGCAAGTCTATGAATGCAATTGGGCTCCTTCTCGAGTAACCGAAGAACAGTTAAACAATCTTGTTAAAACGGGCGCTTTAGCCAAGAAAGATGTCATCCACTGGAGGGTCCCTGGCCCGGAAAATCCTCCTACACCCAAGGATGGAGAGGTAGTCGTGTTTGCTGATCATCTCGGACGAGGCTTTAGCCCTCCCGGTTCAAAAAAATTTCGAGATGTACTAGCCAATTTTCAGCTGCGCCCTCAAGACATCGGTCCCAATTCTGTGACCAACATCTGCCACTTCCAAGTCTTCTGTGAGGTTTATCTGCAAGAGGAACCTACAGTCGAACTGTTTAGGGATTTCTTTCACTTAAACCATCGCACAGAGTTCTCGGATGGACCCAATATGGAACTGGGCGGAATGGCGGTTCAGAAAAGGAAAGAAGTCACCTTCCCTCATCCCAAACTCCACAGTCACCCCAAAGAGTGGAAACAGACTTGGTTTTATTGCATGGATACATCTCCACCTGATGAAAACCCCCTGCCGGGTTACCGCCCTGAACGCCTGAGCGACACACATCCTTTTCCTCAGAGGTTGACTGCAAGAGAAAGGGCCAACTATGCTCCTCAATTATCAAAGCTTAGAGCCTTCATGGCAAACGGTTTGACAGGAGTTGATCTTGCTCGTTGTTGGATAAGCTGGAGTATTCTTCCCTTAAGCCGGCGCTCCGGTTTGATGTGCGAGTATATGGGGAGTTTGAAGGATGCTCAGCGGCACATTGACATTCAGCTTACAGATGCAGAAGTCACTGAGGCTGTAAAAAAGATACTGAACGAACCGGAGGCTGTCTGTGCCCAAACCGGACTACTCCCTTTCTGCACCTTCAACAAACCACCAGCTGTAAGAATCATATAATCTTTTTATCTGAAGTTAATTCTGTCCAAATATTATTTGAAAGTGTGATTATTTTCTGACAGGGTGATGACCCGTTCTGGAACAAGAAACCATCACAAGACAATCCGGCGAAGCCGGAAGACAAACCGGTGAAGCCAGTTCGTCCAAAGACCAAGGTTGTTAAAAAACCTGCCAAGAAAAGGACCACTGCATCCTCCGATCTACCAGCTGATGACGATGTGGTTAATCCAGAACCAGAGGTAGAACTTGACTCTCTTGGTTCATTTTTCGTACATATCATTGACAATGATTATTATCAGGACGACGCTGAAGGCAGTCATGCTGAGGACGTAGAGGTAACCATTCTTTCCTCCGATTCAGATCCTCTGCCAACATCAAAAATCCGTCAAGCAAACCGAAAAGTAAAATTTTCTCACCCTCTTGCTTACTTGGACCCAAACTTTCTTTTGAAGACGCAGCAGCACGAGGCTCACCGTACAACCCGGCACAGCGGCCAGGTAGTTACCTCTACTGGTTTACCGAACAGTCCGGTTCGGAAACGCCGATCAGAGGTCTCTTGTCCCATTGATACTTCATACCCCAAAGCACGTTGTTTCCGCCAGCCTCTTAACCCGTCTGATTCAAATTATCCGGGTACTTCTCACTCATCTTCTGGCGAGTCATCGGCCACACAGCTTCCACCCCTCAAAACAGTTCCTGGGTGAGCTATGCACGTGTCTTTATTCTTGATGTGTTATCTTTTGATACTGTACTGATCCTCATGTCTATCTTTTCTCAGCGCCAAGCCGAGACCTAGCAAGAAGGCTCGGTTAAGCAAACTGGCTGATGATAATGTAGCTGTTGAACCGGGAAAAACGCCAGATTCGGAAGAAACCGACGCTGACGACATGCTTAACGATCCGCCGCCTCAAGACCATGACTTCCTTGCCGAACAAGTGCAAGTTGACACTACAAGCCATGCAGACCGGCCAACCAGCCCTGTCCGAGCTGATGACAAACCGGTCAGTCCAGTTAAGGATACTGACAAACCGCCAACTCCAGTGAAGGCTGCTGATGACCAAGATGACGACATTATGATTACTGGCACTGGCCACACCACTCCTGGCAACCCTGTCGCTTTGTCAAAGCATACTGCCAAGGACGAGCTCTCTGCTATCGGCAAAGGCAAATGGAATGCCGATTTATCAAGCTACGCCCATCTCAATGCTCAAGACATTCACTCTGGCTTCTTGAACCGCCTGTATACCAGCCGTGACTATGAAGCTAGTTTGGTAAACTTGATGAAGGAGCGATATGAGGTAACTACTATTTTTTTCTTTTGTCCAATTGCAGTTTATCAACTCCTAGTAGCCCCCAAGTGTCGGTTTATGAAACCAATCTAAACCGGGACTTTTGTCATAACTTAACTTTGCATATTTAGCCTCCAGGGACCGGATTACTTCTTTAAGATGAACTGGTTCCTTAAAATTTGCCACACTGCTCTTTCACCGGTATAGCCCCCAAGGGCCGGTTTAACTTTATAAAGATGAACCGGGACTGTATAAGAATTCCCATACCAACAGTTTTTGAACAAACACACATTAGCCCCCAAGTGCCAAGATTAATACTTGCATTGTGCTTGGGACTTGTAGAAATTACTGATAAGGAGCAAATATGCATTAGCCCCCAAGTGGCAAGATTAATACTTGTATTGTGCTTGGGACTTGTAGAAATTTCTGATAAGGAGCAAATATGCATTAGCCCCCAAGTATTAAGGGCATAACTAGTTATGTGCTTGGTACTTCAAATATGTACTGTCAACTCATTATGTATCTGTCTCTTTATAGGCTGAACTGAGCAAGAAGGAAAGACAAACCGCTGATCTGCAGGAGAACATCAAGTCCCAACAGGCCGAAACTTCCAAAGCAAAAGATGAGCTGACGAGCGCCTTAGCCGCTATGGAAAAGCTAAAAGAGAACTTCTCCAAGGAGCGGGCGGATTGGAACACAGAGAAATCCACTTTGTGGAAAAGAGCTGAAGACGCAGAAGCAGCTCTCAAACCGGTGGTAGACGAGCTGACTAGTGTAAAACGGCAAGTACATGCTATGAGCGCTGCTGTGTTTGGTAAGCATCCTTGCTTTATACTTTCAACATATCTTCCCATGTGTTGCTGGTTTACTGACGTTTATAATGATGCAGGAACTCGTATTAGCCATCTGGGCGCGGACGTACAGAAGAAATTGAAAGCGGCCTATACTCTGATAGAGCAGCTGTATACCGGTGCGCAGCGGATCATCTGCACCGCTTCACACAATAAACCTCCTCCAACATTGATCAAGGACACCTTAGAAAGGCTATCCATGCTGCCTGCCTGGGTTGAAGAACTAAAGAAAGCTGCGGCAAGGGCCGGAGCTCTGACCGCTCTAACCTGGGCAAAGGCGTGGGTGCCTGATCTTAATCCGGTGGACGTGGCTAAAGGCTTCCCAAGCTTAAAAGAAGACGGATCAGAATTTGGCTAGGAGGATCTCCGCGCCATAAACCGGGAAGTACGTCCACTGGCTTGTCAATTGGCTGAAGAAGTTGATCTCTCACACTATCAGGCAAGTTATGATGATAAGAACAGACGGGTTGCGGCGCCAATTCCAGAAGCGTAAAAACTGATCCCTCCAATCCGTAAGCACACTTACGCCCCTGATATTGAACCGTCAACCCTTATAAGCGACGAAGCTGTGTTCCAAGCTTTAACTGGGATTGACTGGACAACTGTTGACTTCCAGCCGCTGGGTAGAGCCGAAGAAGATGAACTGGTGCAAGTTGATCCGCAACCGTCAGGTCATGCTGATAAGCAATCATAATCCGGGGGCCGGTTTAGTCTTCCACTTGCTGCAATGCTTATTGAGAAACAATTATCCCTTTGGGCACTGAAACGCCTTGTAATATGCTAGTTAAAACACTTGGTCTGTTATGCCTTCGTGCATATTTATCTGCGACTGATGCGTGTTAATCCGCCATGCTTAAGATATGATGTTCATAATCCATAGCTATTTATTCAAGTTGTTCCTGCAGATAAGAAGCTTAAAGCGCCCTGTGACCTTTAGGCATAGTGTTGGCTGACCAACTTTGTAATGAGGGTAATAACCCTAATCCGGAGTAAAAGTAACTCCTGTTATATGATGCCGGTTTACAATAAAACCGTTCCGGGTTGTGATAAACACCGGTTTATGCCATACTGGTGACTTTGAGTCAAAACCAGACCGGGCTGATAGTCTCCGGATTATAACTTGACATGTACTGACAACTTGTAGTTGACAGCCTAACCGGGTTGATAAACACCGGTTTGAAAACATCACAAATCTTATCAAAACAAAGAGAAACTTAGCAAATGGCAAATAAAACCGTTGTAGTCGAGGCTTTTCACGGGCTGCCAGGCCCTAAATTCGACAGCAAAGAATCTCCAAACAACATTGTGAGCTGTGCTCAGTGGGTGCCTATGTTTGAGCTGTTGTTTTACAACACTCTCTTTGGCCCCGGATTGATGTGGCTTTGAGCGGATCAAGAGGTGTGACTGTGTTTCGGATACGACCAAGCCCCCAAGTGATGCTGTGGCATTGCGCCGATCAAGAGGTGTAGCTGTGGTCTGGGTACGACCAAGCCCCCAAGTGATGCTGTGGCATTGCGCCGATCAAGAGGTGTAGCTATGGTTCGGATACGACCAAGCCCCCAAGTGATGCTGTGGCATTGCGCCGATCAAGAGGTGTAGCTATGGTTCGGATACGACCAAGCCCCCAAGTGATCTAATATGAAGCTTTGAGAAGCTAAATCAAGGGGTAAACCGGACGCCGCTTTGTAAGCTCCATGTAACCACACATGATGTAAGAAAAACAACAGATACCCCGCTTTAGCTGAGGTTCCGGTTTATTATATTGATCATAATATATACAATGTCATAATATGTACATAAGCAGAGCCTATAGCTCAAGTATAGTAAGGCCGAAGATGAGCAATATTCCACGGCCGGTTGGTCTCCTCCTCCGATTTACGTGAGTCTTTGCGCTCTCGAACATCGATTAGGTAGTACGACCCGTTGTGTAGATTCTTGCTGACCACAAAGGGTCCTTCCCAAGGGGGGATAGCTTGTGCATATCCGTCTGATCCTGGATGAGCCGAAGCACCAAATCACCTTCTTGAAAGGTTCTGGTTCTAACCCGGCGGCTATGATAACGACGCAGATCTTGCTGATAAATCGCCGAACGGGCTGCCGCCATGTCACGTTCCTCATCTAACAGGTCAAGAGCTTCCTGCCGTGCCTTCTCGTTGTCAGCTTCAACATATGCCGCTACACGAGGCGAGTCATGACGGATGTCACTAGGAAGAACTGCTTCCGCTCCATAAACCATGAAGAATGGTGTGTATCCTGTCGATCTGTTGGGTGTGGTATTGATGCTCCACAACACAGAAGGTAACTCCTCAACCCAACAACCCGGCGTCCGTTGCAAAGGAACCATAAGCCGGGGTTTGATGCCTCTCAAGATCTCTTGATTGGCCCTCTCCGCTTGACCATTGGACTGGGGGTGAGCCACTGATGACACGTCAAGCCGGATGTGCTCACGTTGACAGAACTCCTTCATGGCACCCTTTGACAGATTGGTACCATTGTCTGTTATAATGCTGTGTGGAAAGCCAAACCGGAAGATCACCTTTTTGATGAATTGAACCGCCGTGGCTGCGTCACACTTACTAACTGGCTCTGCCTCCACCCACTTCGTGAACTTATCAACCGCCACCAAAAGGTGGGTCTTCTTGTCCTTGGACCTCTTGAAAGGCCCAACCATATCCAGCCCCCAAGTTGCAAACGGCCAGGTGATTGGAATCATCCTCAATTCTTGAGCCGGTACATGAGCGCGCCTTGAGAATTTCTGACAGCCATCACATCTTTTGACCAAGTCCTCGGCATCAGCATGAGCTGTCAACCAATAGAAACCGTGACGAAACGCCTTGGCCACCAAAGATTTTGAACCGGCGTGGTGACCACAATCTCCTTCGTGGATCTCACGCAAAATTTCACGGCCTTCCTCAGGAGACACACAGCGTTGAAACGCCCCTGTCACACTGCAATGATGTAACTCTCCATTGATAATAGTCATGGACTTGGACCGCCGGGTTATCTGCCTGGCCAAAGTTTCATCCTCTGGTAACTCGCCCCGGTTCATATACGCCAGATATGGAACCGTCCAATCCGGGATAACATGAAGAGCCGCCACCAACTGAGCCTCCGGATCAGGAACAGCCAAATCCTCTTCACCAGGGAGCTTGACGGACGGATTATGCAAAACATCCAGGAAGACATTAGGTGGAACCGGTTTACGTTGGGAACCCAGGCGGCTTAAAGCGTCCGCCGCTTCATTCTTCCGCCGGTCCACATGATCCACCTGATAACCTTTAAAGTGACCTGCAACAATATCCACCTCACGACGATATGCTGCCATTAGTGGGTCCTTGGAATCCCAAGTGCCGGACACTTGTTGAGCCACCAGATCCGAGTCACCGAAGCACTTAACTCGGCTTAGGTTCATCTCCTTAGCCATCCGAAGACCATGGAGTAAAGCCTCATATTCAGCTGCATTGTTAGTGCAAGGGAACATTAAACGGAGAACATAACAAAACTTATCACCTCGTGGGGAAGTTAATACGACTCCAGCCCCCGAGCCCTCCAATTGCCTGGACCCATCAAAATGAATAGTCCAATAAGTGTGATCCGGCTTCTCCTCTGGCGCTTGTAATTCTGTCCAATCATTGATGAAATCCACAAGTGCCTGAGATTTGATCGCCGTTCGGGGTATGTATTTCAACCCGTGAGGCCCGAGCTCGATAGCCCACTTAGCAATCCGACCAGTTGCTTCCCTGTTCTGGATTATATCCCCCAAAGGAGCAGAGCTGACCACCGTGATGGGATGACCTTGGAAATACTGCTTAAGCTTCCGGCTTGCCATGAAAACCCCATACACCAATTTTTGCCAATGCGGGTACCTCTGCTTGGACTCAATAAGTACCTCACTGATATAGTAAACCGGCCGCTGAACCGGATATTCCTTTCCTGCCTCCTTGCGCTCCACCACAATAGCCACACTAACAGCCCGAGCATTAGCTGCCACATATAGCAACAATGGTTCTTTGTCCACTGGAGCAGCGAGAATCGGCGGATTAGCCAGCTGCCGCTTTAAGTCCTCAAATGCTTCATTAGCGGCGTCACTCCAGACGAAGTTATCCGTTTTCTTCAGCATCTGATATAAAGGGATGGCCTTCTCGCCAAGGCGACTGACAAACCGGCTCAACGCGGCAATCCGGCCTGCCAGGCGTTGAACATCATTGATACACTTCGGTTTAGCCAAGGAGGTGATGGCTTTGATCTTTTCCGGATTAGCTTCAATGCCCCTGTTAGACACCAAAAAGCCCAAGAGCTTGCCTGCAGGTACACCAAAGACACACTTGGCCGGATTAAGCATCATTTTATAAACCCGCAGGTTATCAAAGGTTTCCTTCAAGTCATCAATCAATGTCTCCTTCTTCCTTGATTTTACCACAATATCATCCACATAGGCGTGAACATTGCGGCCGATCTGTTTATGCAGACAATTCTGCACACACCGTTGATAAGTCGCCTGGGCACTCTTGAGCCCAAAGGGCATGGACACATAGCAGAAGGCTCCAAAGGGAGTTATGAAGGTTGTCTTCTCCTGGTCCTTAACTGCCATTTTGATCTGATGATAACCAGAATATGCATCCAAAAAGCTTAAACGCTCGCAACCCGCCGTAGCATCAATAATTTGATCAATACGGGGAAGGGCAAAAGGATCTGCTGGACAAGCTTTGTTGAGATCTGTGTAGTCCACACACATACGCCAAGTGCCATTCTTCTTGAGGACCAGCACCGGATTAGCCAACCACTCAGGATGGAATACTTCAACGATAAATCCAGCCGCCAAGAGCCTGGCTACTTCTTCTCCAATAGCTTTGCGTCTTTCTTCATTGAACCGGCGGAGAAACTGCTTGACCGGTTTATACTTGGGATCAACATTGAGAGTGTGCTCAGCGAGTTCTCTCGGTACACCTGGCATGTCAGAAGGCTTCCATGCAAAGATGTCCCGATTCTCACGGATGAACTCGATGAGCGCGCTTTCCTATTTCGGATCCAAGTTAGCGCTGATGCTAAACTGCTTGGACGAATCGCCAGGCACGAAGTCAACAAGCTTAGTCTCATCAGCCGATTTAAACTTCAGGGCCGGATCATGCTCTGTAGTTGGTTTCTTCAACGAAGTCATATCTGCCGGATCAACATTGTCCTTGTAAAACTTCAACTCTTCTGTTGCACAAACCGACTCAGCATAAGCCGCATCACCTTCTTCACACTCCAGAGCAATCTTGCGGCTCCCATGCACGGTTATAGTTCCCTTGTGACCCGGCATCTTGAGCTGCAGATAGACATAACAAGGCCGTGCCATAAACTTAGCATAAGCTGGTCGTCCAAATAGGGCATGATACGGGCTGCTGATTTTCACCACTTCAAAGGTCAAGGTTTCTGATCTCGAGTCATGCTCATCTCCAAAAGCCACCTCCAGAGCTATCTTACCAACAGGATATGCCGACTTACCAGGCACCACACCATGGAACATCGTATTGGACGGTTTAAGATTTTTATCTGTTAACCCCATGCGACGGAAAGATTCATAATAAAGGATATTGAAACTACTCCCTCCATCCATGAGCACCTTAGTGAACTTATAACCTCCCACCTGAGGTGCCACCACCAGAGCCAGATGACCCGGATTGTCAACCCGGGGTGGATGATCTTCTCTACTCCACACAATCCGCTGCTTGGACCAGCGCAAATAACGGGGCACCGCCGGTTCAACAGCATTCACCACCCTTTTATGGAGCTTCTGATTGCGCTTGTCCAAGCTAGTGGTGAAGACATGATACTGTCCGCTATTCAACTGCTTCGGGTTGCTCTGGTAACCCGACTGCTGCTGCTGCTGCTGATTGTCCTGATGATTATAGCCACCTTGGTTACCCTAATTACTTTGATTGTTATGTCCACCCTGATTACTATGGAAGCCTGAACCGGAATTTCCTCCACCATAACCCGGCCCATGAGAGCCGGGGCCCGAACCGCCTCCTTGTCCATGATCATACCGGAAAGAATCAGAATTTTTGAACTCTTGCATGATGTAACAATCTTTTCAGAGGTGCGTGGACGGGTCCTCCTTCATCCCATGCTTTGGACAGGGCTGGTTCAACAGATAAGACAAATGGTCCGGATTAGGACTTGGCCTTCCATCGCGCTGGGGCGGTTTACCCTTACGCCGCTGGCCCTTGTCGTGTGTATTAGTAGTAGCCACAAAGTCTAAACCGTGGTCCGCCTTACGCTTGCCGCCGTTTCCATAACCCGCCGGGTTGTGGTGCTGCCCCTTGGCGTTGCCGCTCTTTTTTCCCTTCCCTGTCGTATCATCGTCAGACTCGGGATCCGTGGTACTATCAGAGTCGGCATACTTCACCAGTGCAGCCATGAGGGTTCCCATGTCATTACAATGACGTTTGAGCCGTCCCAACTTCAACTTCAGGGGTTCAACCGGCAATTGCCTTCCAATGTTAAAACTGCGGTGTCAGCGTTGATGCGGTCCGATGAATGCAAAATCTCCGAAACCCGGCGCACCCAATGGGTTGTTGAATCTCCTTCCTCCTGGACACAAGCAGCTAAGTCCACAATTGACATGGGCTGCTTGCATGTATCCTTGAAATTCTGAATAAACCAGGCTCTCAACTCGGCCCATGACCTGATAGAATTAGCCGGTAAGCTCTTTAACCAAGTGCGGGCTGTCCCTTCTAGCATCATGGTGAAGTATTTCGCACATGACGCATCATCCACATCCAGCATCTCCATGGCCATCTCATAGCTTTCGACCCATGTTTCAGGGGATAAATCGGCGGTGTAATTCGGCACCTTGCGCGGGCCCTTGAAATCCTTGGGCAGGCGCACATTGCGCAACGTCGGGACAAGACACGGCACTCCCAAAGAACTAGAGGTAACTTCTGGTTCCACCGATGTGGTTGGACGAACCGGAGTAAGCTGACGGGCTTCATGCTGCGCCGCTAACTCGGCCTCTCTGCGTGCCCGAGCCCGGTCCACCACCTCCTGAGCATCACCAGCACCACCCGCCGGGTTATTTCCACGGGGCGAATCACGGTTCCGCGCATTGCTTGACACTGCCGGTTCATCCATACGCCTGCTGTAACTCCGACTTGGATGGGGAGTGGAATGAATCCGATCGCGACTATATGAATAAGCCTCCTGTTGAACCAAGGATGTCTGAAGAAGCTCCTTAACCTGACGCATCTCGACCGCCGCCGAAGAATCGCCTTCGATCGGGATGGCCGCCAGCCATGAAGGGGCAGCGACAATTTTGTCCATCGGGTTAGAGTAATGACCCGGCGGCGTGGGGACATGCGGTGTTACAATGTTGTTCTGACGAGGCGGATCTGCCAAACATGGTTGAACCGGCGCCCCTGCTCCAGGTGCCTCCGCCCGGTTTACCACCGGCGGATTACTGGTCCCTGCTCCTGGGGTGTTAAAGAGATTTCTAGCGTCATAAACCGGCGGCAGGCGAGATCGGTGCCTCCTCTTCAGGACTTCGTTCAACACTCTGATCCAGCATAATCCGGTAAGCTTGTGCATCCAAAGCGGCCCACTCCGCGGCTATCCTGGTATCCTCAGCTGCTAAGTCGGCTTTGGCCTGGGTGATCTGATCTTTCACTTTCGTGATTTCCGCATTGTGTGCATCATGATCTGCCGGGTTAACCTCCGCCATCAGTGTTGCCAACGCGTCAAACAAATCAGATAGAACCTGAGCTGGCGGTCGCACAGGGCCTCCTGCCCCGGCCGCTGCCGCCGCTGCCGATCCGGAAATCATCGCCGCTGCGGTCGAAGAGTGGAGCGCCGGTTGCGTGCCGGCCATGAAGATCGCAACCCGGTTTGGCAGATCAAAGTGGTCCGGAATACTGTCGCCATCGGAACAGCCCCCAATCCGGCCCTTGTAACTGATATAACGACTCGGTCTCTCCGGTCGATGACTCGTCGCCGGAATAAACGATGGTCTCACCACCAGATTCCGATCTATCCTCAGATTCCCTTCCATGGATAACTCCCACGAAGGCACGCTTCATGACAGGCTTGACCCGGGCAGATCTCGCACGCTGAGCCGTTTCGATGAGGTCGGTGCAGATGTCCGGCTCGGGGCTCGGTTCGCCGGTCTTGCCAATGAAAACGTGTATGCCACCAAAGGGGACCCGGTACCCGTACTCGATTGAGCCGGCCTTGGGGCCCCAGCCTGCATCGTCGATGTAGAGCTTGCATCCGGCCCACAGCGTAACCCTTGAGTCCTTCGAAGTTGCCCTCCAAGAACTTGAAACCATCATGCGATAGCCCCACGGTGGGCGCCAACTGCCGTGGGTTTGTCATGGCAGTTGTCCTAGAGAAAGGACTTAGTCGTGGAGCCATCGCTACGGGTTAGCTTAAAGGGGTTAAAGCGGACAAGGGACGCAAGAGAGTTTTATACTAGTTCGGCCCCTTACGATGAAGGTAAAAGCCTACGTCTAGTTGTGATGGAATTGATGGGGTTTCGATGACCAGGGAGCGAATACGCTTTGCCTGAGTCTCGAGTTGTTGTCTGTTGTCCTTGAACCGCCGTCGGGTCGTCCCCTTATATACATGGGTTGACGCCCGTCCGTTTACAGAATCCCGAGGCCGGCTCATAATCGTGTCCGGCTCGGTCTCTGCTACTTCTATCTTACAACACAAGTTTACATATCAATGCGGGTTTATGTCTACAGGCCTTAAACCGGCTTTGGGCCCTGGGCCTTCATGAAGCGTCACCGTCTGTCTTCATGGACTTCAGATACAGATGAACTACTTATGGGTTAACCCGGCCTCTCCTGGCCGGTTTATGCCCAGTGGTAATATCCCCAACAGGTACTGTAAAATTTGACTTTAGTCCAGATTAGTAATCGGACGTTGTTTCTTTCGCAGTTTGAGTTTCGTTGCTCCGTTTGATTTGATTCTTTTTGCAAACCGGACTTCTTCGGTTGAACTTTCTGGTTAGATCTTTTTATTTGAGATTTACCCGTGCATCTTTGCTTGAGTGCTTATGTATGCTATTGTTTGTTTGCGATAGAATTCCCGGAGTGCGAAGCGTGCTACTACGAGTCACATGGTTTTGCGGATCGTCAGCAAGGCAAGTAACACATTGATCATACTCTTTTCATACCCAGTTTTTATGCATTAGTTACAATCCTCAAACACTGCATGATTAGGATGTGATTAACTTGTGGGTCTGGGAAGTAGTTGATGAGGTAGAACCTATCACCTGTTTTATTATCAAACCCTTGGGAGTTACTTCTATGCTATGCTTATATTGCCATGCTATGCTCGTATACGTGGATTGGGTTTGAGTGTATTCCATGACAGATGTGAGATTGTTAATTAATGGTTCAATTTATGGTGGCAACTATAATACACATCTGGGTGGATTGTTGGTTTTGGGCACCTGGGGTTATACCAGTGTTGTCCTAGGAGATCCCGGGGTTATACCGTGTGATCCTCCTATGGTCCGCCACCCAGGCTCAAAGGGATCATAAGATTATTCATGCTAGAAACTTCCGTGTGCAGCCACAAGCTATTATGGGCTCTAGCATAGTTGAGTAGGTTGCATGACCTCTTCCAGTGGTAAGCTAGCAGATGTAGGGGATGTAGGTTGGTACTGTTTACCCGGGGTTAGAGTTAATGCTTCTGAAAGACTGTGTCTCGGACATCCGTTTCTCAAACACCATGTAGTGCGAGAAATTCCAACGGAGGAGATCGAGTATTGTGGGGAAAAGTGCGCAAACCTCTGCAGAGTGTATAAACTAATCATGGTTAGCCGTGTCCCCGGTTATGGACAACTTGAGTATCCGGTACTTGAATTATTGATTTGATCTCATCACTCTAAATTAATGTGTTGGGTTGTTAATGATTACTTTTAATTGGGATTGAGATGGGGGTACCATTCTCAATGTTTCAACCACCATGGTAGTTAAATAAAAATTTATTCCCTTGTTGTAGGGAAAAATTGGCTTTTCGCAAAAATAATATAACCATAGAGCCTCCACCAGCCATATATACATGTAGTGATAGCATTTATCTGTTCATTGCTCTACTGTGTTATACTCCCAGCATATTCCATGTGCTAACCCGTTTTCGGGTTGCAACGTATCATGTTGCAGACTTTTCAGACGACGAGTAAGGTGCCATAGGTCGTTTGTCATGCACTCAGCTATGCCGTTGGAGTTGATGGACTCACTTTATCTTCCAAGCCTTCCGCTGTTATCTTATTTAGATGGCCTTAAGCCATATTTATTGTAATAAGTTCTCTTTTGAGACATTCGATGTAATACGTGTGTGATTGCTACTCTGTTATAAATCAATTTGAGTACTGTGTGTGTCAGCATTACCGATCCAGGGATGACACTGAACACAGAGACTTGACTGTCTGAGGTCGGGTCGCTACAAGATGGTAACAGAGCACGCGCTGAATGTAGGACACGACCACTAAGATAAGCCATTTTCTACTCTTTAGGATGGCGGACTCAAGGAACAAGTTTGCACAACCGGATGAAGACACACCCTTTGGACGACACCTGAAGGAAGTCATTAGGTATCTGAACATCGGAATACCAAGCTTCACCGGGACCTACACCGCTACTTTACTAGAAGAGGAGCGTTGGATGATTCGAGTTCAAGTTCCAGGAAGGACATTCACGCTAGTCACTGAGCCCATAGAATTTTCCTTTGATGCACCAACCTGGAGTTTAGGCAAGAGCCTGGCAGCCCACATCACCATGGGACGCATTGGCGAAGTTTATCACAAGGATCTCAAGGATACTATCTATCAGATATGTGGGCGCCGAGACGAGCAATGGGAGATAGTCAGCATCAGGAGGGACAGGTCCATTGCAGCTTTCATCCAGGAGCTAGACCAGCACATTCGTCGACAGGAGAACTAGATGTGCGCAGGCATGATGGATTTGAAGAAGGCGATGACTAGGATCACAGAGTTAGAAGAGGAACTCAAGTCTACACGCGATGGATACGAGGAGGAAATCGCAGTACTCATGGAGAAAAATGACGACCTGATAAGAAAGATAGGAGTATTCCTGGGAGACCCCGCGCCAGGAGGAGAAGACGTCGAACCCAAGGAAATTCGTTCCGAAGACTACATCATCATCGACGACACCGACTCCGACCCCGACGATAGGGATGATGATTATGAAGACGAAGCTGGAGCGGATATCATGGAGTCTTCCACCGATCAAAATTTCTAGATGACCACCACATGACTATTCCACATGTATATAGTAGTAGTCCGAGCACTTTGTAACGATAGTTCTAGACCGATTGTATGCCCTTGCTTGAATTGATTGGTGTGATATGATTGTGTTTGTCTCATGTGCATATGGGTAGTGCTTTCTCGCTAGACCTCATTTCTATTCTAATCTCTTCCCTCTAAACCCATCAGATGCCTCCGAGACGTGACACCGGATTTGTCTTCCCACCTGAGATCACCCAGTTGATCCAGCAGCAGAATGCCTTGATGCAAATATTAGTCCAGAACCAAGGCAACAACAACAACAACAACCCGCCTCCAGTTGACAACTTAGCCCATTTTCTGAGGTTGCAGCCGCCGGTGTTTTCCAGTAGCACTGAGCCAATAGTTGCGGATGACTGGCTACGCAGGATTGGAAGGGAGTTGACCACCGCAGGTTGCACAGATGCTGAGAAGGTGCGTTTTGCCGCACACCAATTGGATGGACCAGTAGCTTCATGGTGGGAGAATTACACAACCACTTTCCCTATAGCCAATATCACTTGGGATCAGTTTCGGCAAGCATTTCGCACATCCCATGTCTCAACTGGAGCTATGAGCATGAAGAAGCGTGAGTTTCGCAACTTGCGCCAGGGAAATCGTACTATGGCTCAGTACGTAGATGAGTTTAGTAAGCTATCTCGTTATGCCCCTGATGATGTGGCCACGGATGCCGCGAAGCAGGAGAAGTTTATGGAAGGGCTGAATGATGAGATGAGCATGCAGTTGATGGTGGCAACATTTAACAACTACCAGGAGTTGGTAGACAAGGCCCTTATGATTGAAGGGAAGCGGCAGCAGATTGAGAGCCGCAAAAGGAAGTATGGACAAGGAAAGTACAATTCAGGAGCTCAGCAGAAGCCTTGTTTCACCCGAACTCGGGAGGACTTACCCATAACCATGGAGGCCACACTCACAATGGAGGTAGTTCGCATAACCATAGTGGCCCCAAGAATGGAAACGAAAATGGAGCAGGCAGCAATCAGAACCGCTCTAACCCAGCCACACCCGCCAAGATGGATCAAAGTCACATTACCTGTTTCAAGTGCGGGAAGACTGGGCACTACGCAATTGATTGTCCGGAATTGAAGAACGAAAATGGCAATGGAAGTGCTGGGAAGAAGCCCAACCCTTTCAATAGGGGACAAGTGAACCACGTGAATGTGGAGGAGGTTGAAGAGGAGCCTGATGCAGTTATCGATAAGTTTTTGGTTAAGTCATTTACCGCTCTCGTTCTTTTCGATACTGGTGCATCGCATTCATACATTTCAAGTGGATTTGTGGACAAGTTTAAGTTACCCACCTTAGCCCTTAGGACACCCTTGTTAGTAAGCTCACCCAGTGCAGAGTATATGGCCAGCCGATGGTGCGATCGGGTACCCTTAACCATTGGTAGCCATGTTTACCCCTCAGACCTAATAATTTTGGAGTCACAAGGATTGTATGTGATACTAGGAATGGATTGATTATCAAAGTATGGAGGAAACATTGACTGTGCTAGTAGGTCAACTCTACTCACCACCCCGGAGGGAAAACGGATCAAGTATGTTTCGAGGCATGCACCAAGGAGGGCCCAAGTAAATTCACTCACAGGAGTTGTCCAAGAGGAAGTGCCCGTAGTGAAGGATTACCCAGATGTATTTCCAGAGGAGTTACCACGTATGCCGCCAGATCGAGATATTGAGTTTTTGATAGAGCTATTGCCAGGCACCGGACCAATATCGAAGAGACCGTACCGGATGCCCGCGAATGATCTGGAAGAGATCAAGAAACAGATTAAGGAGTTGTTGGAGAAAGGTTACATCCGACGAAGTTCATCACCATGGGGAGCCCCAGTGCTCTTGGCTGAGAAGAAGGATGGATCATTGAGGATGGTTGTTGATTATCGTGCGTTGAATGAAGTGACGATCAAGAACAAGTACCCACTGCCGATGATCAATGATTTGTTCGACCAGCTGCAAGGAGCTAAAGTGTTTTCGAAGATCGATCTGGGATCAGGTTATCACCAGCTGAAGATACGAGAAAAGGATATACCTAAAACAGCTTTCACCACAAGGTACAGGTTATATGAGTATACGGTTATGTCATTTGGACTGACTAACGCCGCTGCCTATTTCATGGGTATGATGAACAAGGTGTTCATGGAGTTCTTGGATAAGTTTGTCGTGGTGTTCATTGATGATATCTTGGTATACTCGAAGAATGAAGAGGAACACAAGGAGCATTTGCATTTAGTTCTTCAGAAGCTTAGGGAACATCAGTTATATGCCAAGTTCAGCAAATGTGAGTTTTGGTTGAAGGAAGTTGGATTTCTTGGACATGTTATATCAGGAGAAGGTATAGCAGTGGATCCAACCAAGGTTCAGTCAGTCACCGAGTGGTTGGCACCCACCTCAGTTGGGGAGATCCGCAGTTTTCTTGGACTCGCGGGATAATATCGGAGATTTATTGAGAATTTCTCCAAGATTGCGAAGCCTATGATGGCATTGTTGAAGAAGGACACCAAGTTCCATTGTACTGAAGAATGCAAAGCAAGTTTCCAGGAGTTGAAAAAACGTTTGACTACAGCCCCAGTGCTGATTCTGCCGGATATAGGCAAGGATTTCCAAGTGTATTGCGACGCCTCTCGCTTAGGACTTGGAGGAGTACTTATGCAAGACGGAAGAGTTGTTTCATATGCCTCACGTCAACTTCAACCGCATGAGTTGAATTACGCCACACATGATTTGGAGTTAGCAGCCGTAGTGCATGCGCTCAAGACCTGGAGACATTTCTTTATTGGAAACCGTTGTGATGTGTACACGGATCATAAGAGTTTGAAGTACATTTTCAGGCAGAAGGAGCTGAACCTCATGCAAAGGAGATGGTTGGAGCTCATAAGGGATTATGATATGAAGTTGCACTATCATCCAGGCAAGGCCAATGTCGTAGCAGACGCTTTGAGCCGGAAGAGTTACGCCAATACCCTCGTAACCGGGGGATTGCCAAAGGAGTTAGCAGAGGATCTCAGGCAGCTTCGTTTGGAGATAGTCCCTAGAGGTTTTGTTGCAGCAATGGAGGTTCAGTCAACATTATTGGGAAAGATTCGAGAAGCTTAGAAGGATGACAAAGAAATTGTAGAGATAAAGGAGAGAATGAGCAAAGGAAAAGCCAAGGGTTTTCGTGAGGATGAGCACGACACCTTGTGGTTTGAGAACCGTGTATACGTGCCCAATAATGCCGAGATCAGGAAGTTGATACTACAGGAAGCTCATAACTCGCCATACTCGATACACCCCGGAAACACCAAGATGTATTTAGATTTGAAGGAGCGTTTTTGGTGGACTAGAATGAAGAAGGATATTGCCGAGTATGTAGCCATATGTGATGTATGTCAGAGAGTGAAGGCAGAACATCAGAAGCCAGCAGGATTACTGTAGCCTATGCCGATACCCGAATGGAAGTGGGACAAGCTTGGCATGGATTTTATCACCGGATTACCCAGGACCCGATCGGGATATGATTCTATCTGGGTAGTAGTGGATCGCTTGACCAAACTAGCTCACTTTATCCCAGTGAAAACCACCTATACCAGTGTGAAGTTGGCCGAGATATATATGACCAGGATCGTATGTCTGCACGGAGTTACAAGGACCAACGTATTAGATAGAGGAACACAATTTACTTCAAAGTTTTGGCACCAACTACACAAGACTTTGGGTACCAGGGTGGTGTTCAGTACCGCCTTTCACCCGAAGACTAATGGACAGACTGAGAGAGTCAATCAGATTCTGGAGGACATGTTGAGAGCCTGTGCGCTAGATTATGGATCTAGTTGGGATGACAACTTGCCCTACGCGGAGTTCTCATACAACAATAGCTACCAGGCCAGTTTGAAGACGGCACCGTTCGAAGCCTTGTATGGAAGAAGATGCCGAACACCGTTGATGTGGGATGAAGTTGGAGACCGCCAGTTGTTTGGACCGGATTTGATTAAGGAGTCCAAAGAGAAGGTTAAGCTGATTCTAGATAGATTGAAGGTAGCTCAGTCCCGACAGAAGAGTTATGCAGATTCAAAACGCAAGGAGGTAGTCTATGAAATCGGAGACAGAGCATATCTGCGAGTGTCAGCACTGCGAGGAGTAAAAAATTTTGGGGTTAAGGGAAAGTTAGCCCCGAGATTTGTAGGACCATACCGAGTTTTCGAACGTATGGGAGAGGTAGCCTACAAGTTGGAGTTACCCGAAGGACTATCAGGAGTTCATGATGTGTTTCACATTTCCCAGTTGAAGAAGTGCCATGCAGAGATGGCCGATATTCCTCTGAGAGACACAGTTCCCCTGGAAGCAATTCAGTTGGATAGTGATTTGACATATGAGGAGAAACCTGTCAGGATTCTCGAGTTTGCCAGCCGAGTTACTCGCAGCAAGGTTATCAAGTTTTGCAAAGTTCAGTGGAGCCACCATACCGAGGATGAAGCCACCTGGGAACGAGATGATGATCTACCCACACCTATTTTCTAGCCAACCCAAATCTCGGGGACGAGATTCATCTTAAGGGGGGTAGGTTTGTAACATCCCAAATTTTCAATTTGGAATGTTATACATAGGTCATTCATGCATATCATATTTTTATTGGATTTCATTTTATGATCCTAGAAATTCTAAGCAACTCAAGGACCCACGGAGAGAGTTGGGGATTTTATGTTCTTCATATTTGAATTTTGTCAAATATCGAAACAAGGATCACTTTGGTTTTAATTATTTTTCTCTCCGAAAATATTTCATATTAAAATATATGAGAGGAGATAATATGAATTCTCCAAAATAAATGAAATATTGGAGGAAAATATTAAAATCAAATAAATACATTTTATTTGGATTTTATTGCAATTTTATTTCAATTAGGAAAAATATGCGTTTTTCAAAATTGCATTAGAAGCCCAAATAAATGTTCACTTTGTTTGGAATATTATTACAGGACCGTGAATTTTTTTTTCAGGATTTTTGGAGTCCATTTAGTATTTCTTTTGTTTGTTTTTCCACGTCAGGTTAAAAAAAGTTGCACTGACCTAAACGGGTCATGTCTGACTAGGACTCCTGGCCCGGCCGGCCTTTATAAGCCGGGAGGCCCGACCCCGCCGCCAGCCCAAGCCGCCGCCCCGCCAAACCCTAGCACCGCCGCCGCCTCCCCGCGCCGCCGCCCCGCCACCCGACCCCGCCGGAGCCGCCGCCGCCGCCCCGCGATCCCGCCGCCGCCTCCGACCTCGCCGGAGGTAGAAACCGCCGCCGCCGTCGTCTCGGTTTTTTTCAGAAAACCCTAGATCGGTTTTGTTCAGTTTTTTTCGGTTCGGTTATTTAGCGGACGTTCGTCTGTACATTCGTTTTAATGAATGATGTTCGTCCATTAGCCGCAGACAGCGAACGTTCGTTCGTTAGCCTGTTCGTCAGTTTTTCTTTTTCTAGGGTTTTTCCGCGATTATTTCCGATCGCGATTTCTGCCCTAATCTTTGATCTAGTATAACTTTTCGCTCGTTTATCCAAATTAGGTGAAACAAGCACCTAGATATTCGTCTCGAAGCCCTCTTTCTGTTTAACCAACTTGAACAAGATTTTGGTACTGTAAAAATTTGACTTTAGTCCAGATTAGTAATCGGACCTTGTTTCTTTCGCGGTTTGAGTTTTGTTGCTCCGTTTGATTTGATTCTTTTTGCAAACCGGAGTTCTTCAGTTGAACTTTCTGGTTAGATCTTTTTATTTGAGATTTACCCGTGCATCTTTGCTTGAGTGCTTATGTATGCTATTGTTTGTTTGCGATAGAATTCCCGGAGTGCGAAGCGTGCTACTACGATTCACTAGGTTTTGCGGATCGTCAGCAAGGCAAGTAACACATTGATCATACTCTTTTCATACCCAGTTTTTATGCATTAGTTACAATCCTCAAACACTACATGATTAGGATGTGATTAACTTGTGGGTCTGGGAAGTAGTTGATGAGGCAGAACCTATCACCTGTTTTATTATCAAACCCTTGGGAGTTACTTCTACGCTATGCTTATATTGCCATGCTATGCTCGTATACGTGGATTGGGTTTGAGTGTATTCCATGACAGATGTGAGATTGTTAATTAATGGTTCAATTTATGGTGGCAACTATAATACACATCTGGGTGGATTGTTGGTTTTGGGCACCTGGGTTATACCAGTGTTGTCCTAGGAGATCCCGGGGTTATACCGTGTGATCCTCCTATGGTCCGCCACCCAGGCTCAAAGGGATCATAAGATTATTCATGCTAGAAACTTCCGTGTGCAGCCACAAGCTATTATGGGCTCTAGCATAGTTGAGTAGGTTGGATGACCTCTTCCAGTGGTAGGCTAGCAGATGTAGGGGATGTAGGTTGGTACTGTCTACCCGGGGTTAGAGTTAATTCTTCTGAAAGACTGTGTCTCGGTCATCCGTTTCTCAAACACCACGTAGTGCGAGAAATTCCAACGGAGGAGATCGAGTCTTGTGGGGAAAAGTGCGCAAACCTCTACACAGTGTATAAACTAATCTTGGTTAGCCGTGTCCCCGGTTATGGACAACTTGAGTATCTGGTACTTGAATTATTGATTTGATCTCATCACTCTAAATTAATTTGTTGGGTTTTTAATGATTACTTTTAATTGGGATTGAGATGGGGGTACCATTCTCAATGTTTCAACCACCATGGTAGTTAAATAAAAATGTTTTGCTTTGTTGTAGGGAAAAATTGGCTTTTCGCAAAAATAATATGACCATAGAGCCTCCACCAGCCATATATGCATGTAGTGATAGTATTTATCTGTTCATTGCTCTACTGTGTTATACTGCTAGCATATTCCATGTGCTGACCCGTTTTCGGGCTGCAACGTATCATGTTGCAGACTTTTCAGACGACGAGTAAGGTGCCATAGGTCGTTTTTCATGCACTCAGCTATGCCGTTGGAGTTGATGGACTCACTTTATCTTCGAAGCCTTCCGCTGTTATCTTATTTAGATGGCCTTAAGCCATATTTATTGTAATAAGTTCTCTTTTGAGACATTCGATGTAATAAGTGTGTGATTGCTACTCTGTTATAAATCCATTTAAGTACTGTATGTCTCAGCATTACCGATCCAGGGATGACACTAAACACAGAGGCTTGACAATCTGTGGTCGGGTCGCTACACATTACTTGCTCGTTACAAATTATCTTGCTATCAAACTACTCTGTTACTTACAATATCAACACTTGCAGACATTACCTTGCCGAAAACCACTTGTCATTTCCTTCTGCTCCTCGTTGGGTTCGACACTCTTACTTATTGAAAAGAGCTACAATTGATCCCCTATACTTGTGGTTCATCAGGGTGTCCCAATGGCCAAGTTCGTGGACGACATTGTCCTTCCTAATGGAGACATAGTACTTATTTCCCTTCTGTCGCACACCACAAAACTTCGGAGCCATCTGTGACGATGCATATATATAACTAACAAGTTAGTAAAAATGAGCATATTAACGAGTACCTGCAAAACCTACAATGCAAAAAACGTTTTGGCACCACAAGTACACTACTAGAAATACAATAAAATTACACTATCTAAAATCATAGCTAGTCTACAACTACACTACATTCTTTCAGCACAAGTACACTACTAGAAATACAATAAAATTATACTATCTAAAATCATAGCTAGTCTACAACTACACTACATTCTTTCACCACATGTACACTACTAGAAATACAATACAATTACACTATCTAAAATCATAGCTATTTTACAACTACACCAGATTCTCTCCCCACAAGTACACCACTAGAAATACAATAAAATTACACTATCTAAAATCATAGCTAGTCTACAACTACATTACATTCTCTCACCACAAGTACACTACTAGAATACAATAAAATTACACTATCTAAAATCATAGCTAGTCTACAACTACATTACATTCTCTCACCAGAAGTACACTATTAGAATACAATAAAATTACACTATCTAAAATCATAGTCTACAACTACACTAAAATTTTACACTACTCGTATCCACAAAATTAGATATTATTCTACACTACTATTACAGTACACAAGTAAAACGCACTCGCGGCGGCGGTAGACTGCGAGGAGGCGTTGCGGGGTGCGACGGGGCCGGGGGCTCGGTGGCCGGGGTGGATGCGGAGGCGACGGTGATGGGGGCTTCAATGAAGGAGACGGTGATGGGGACGACGGCAGGGATGGGGACGGTGGCCAGGGTGGATGCGGAGGCGACGACCATGGGGGTGGGGACTTCGGCGGTGGAGGCGGAGGCGGCAGCGGCGGTGGAAGCAGCGGAGGCGAGGGCGACGGGGGCGCGCGGCGGTGATTTAATGGGGATCGGTGGTTGTGTGTGTGGGGGGTTAATTTAATCAATATCTCCTACCAGGGGCGGCGGGGTAATTGCTGGCGTTGGCCTACGTGGCCAACGCCATTGCTATCTGTTACACATATTGTTTTTTACTTTTAATTATGTGTTAGACATATTGTTTTTTATATTTATATAGATGTTTAGTTTATTTTTATTTTCCTATTGTTTATTATATTGTTATTTTACTAATTATTTTGTGTAATAATATGTAACCATTCAAGGGAAACCAACAATTAGAGAACACCGACCAACATCGATCGATCTCATTAATCTGGCATAGATACATAATAGTTGAAGGATGAAAATACTAACACATATATATAACTTCTAGTACTACACACTTTGATCTAGACTAAGAACATCATTAGTGTAATGATTCCCACGAGAAAAAGTTGCCACCGCTCCAGCAGGGAGAACGAGGCCAAGCATAAAACCAGCTAAAAGGGCATATCGAAGCATCTTGAATTTTTGGATTTGGCCGCACATCACATCAGTCTTCAACTGCATCTCATCTATCTGTTGTCTTAGTTCACCAATGGAGTACTCGAAAAAATCGGTCACTGATACGTCTCCAACGTCTCTATAATTTTTGATTGTTCCATGCTATTATATTATCCATCTAGGATGTTTTATATGCATTTATATGCTATTTTATATGATTTTTGGGACTAACCTATTAACCTAGAGCCCAGTGCCAGTTTCTGTTTTTTCCTTGTTTTTGAGTATCGCAGAAAAGGAATACCAAACGGAGTCCAATTGACGTGCCAATTTTTGATGATTTTTTATGGACCAAAAGAAGCCCCCGGAGTAAAAGAGTTGGGCCAGAAGAGTCCCGGGCCGTCCACGAGGGTGGGGGGTGCGCCCTACCCCCATGGGCGCGTCCCCCTATCTAGTGGGTGACTCGGAGACCCCCCTGACGTGAGACCTACGGCAAAAATTCCTATAAATACAGAAACCCCCAGAAATAAACCTAGATCGGGAGTTCCGCCGCCGCAAGCCTCTGTAGCCACCAAAAACCAATCGGGACCCTATTCCGGCACCCTGCCGGAGGGGTGATCCCTCACCGGTGTCCATCTTCATCATCCCGACGCTCTCCATGACGAGGAGGGAGTAGTTCACCCTCGGGGCTGAGGGTATGTACCAGTAGCTATGTGTTTGATCTCTCTCTCTCCTGTGTTCTTGATTTGGCACGATCTTGATGTATCAGGAGCTTTGCTATTATAGTTGGATCTTATGATGTTTCTCCCCCTCTACTCTCCTGTAACGGATTGAGTTTTCCCTTTGAAGTTATCTTATCGGATTTAGTCTTTAAGGACTTGAGAACACTTGATGTATGTCTTGCGTGGGATACTCGTGGTGATAATGGGGTATTCTATTGATTCACTTGATGTATGTTTTGGTGATAGCTTGCGGGTTCCGTGACCTTGGGAATCTATGCATAGGGGTTGGCACACGTTTTCGTCTTGACTCTCCGGTAGAAACTTTGGGGCACTCTTTGCAGTTCTTTATGTTGGTTGAATAGATGAGTCTGAGATTGTGTGATGCATATCGTATAATCATACCCGCGGATACTTGAGGTGACACTGGAGTATCTAGGTGACATTAGGGTTTTGGTTGATTTGTGTCTTAAGGTGTTATTCTAGTACGAACTCTAGGATAGATCGAACGGAAAGAATAGCTTCGTGTTATTTTACTACGGACTCTTGAATAGATCGATCAGAAAGAATAACTTTCAGGTGGTTTCGTACCCTACAATAATCTCTTCGTTTGTTCTCCGCTATTAGTGACTTTGGAGTGACTCTTTGCTGCATGTTGAGGGATAGTTATATGATCCAATTATGTCATTATTGTTGAGAGAACTTGCACTAGTGAAAGTATGAACCCTAGGCCTTGTTTACTAGCATTGCAATACCGTTTATGCTCACTTTTATCGCTTGTTACCTTGTTGTTTTTATAATTTCAGATTACAAAAACCTATATCTACCATCCATATTGCACTTGTATCACCATCTCTTCGCCGAACTAGTGCACCTATACAATTTACCATTGCATTGGTGTGTTGGGGACACAAGAGACTCTTTGTTATTTGGTTGCAGGGTTGTTTGAGAGAGACCATCTTCATCCTACGCCTCCCACGGATTGATAAACCTTAGGTCATCCACTTGAGGGAAATTTGCTACTATCCTACAAACTCTTCACTTGGAGGCCCAATAACGTCTACAAGAAGAAGGTTGTGTAGAAGACATTAAGCAATTTCTGGCGCCGTTGCTGGGGAGGTTAGTGCTTGAAGGTATATCTTTAGATCTTGGAATCGAATCTTTTAGTTTCTTGTTTTATCACTAGTTTAGTTTATAAAAGAAAACTACAACAAATTGAATTAAGGTTCCCTCATATGCTTCATCTTTTTAATGTCTTTCGTGAAAATAAGGATTCCGATAATTGTGCCAAAGTGTTAGAAGAAGAATGCATTAAAATGTTTGGCATTAAATCTTTGAATGACGAGCATGATTGCAATGTTGTTAGTATGAATTCTTTGAATAACCATGATGCTAATGATATGCAAAGCCACAAGCTTGGGGATGCTATGTTTGATGAAGATGATATTTTTTGTCCCCCAAGTTTTGATGAGCAAATTTATTATGATGATAGCATGCCTTCTATTTATGATGATTATATTGATTAAAGTGGATTTGGAGAGGTCATGACTTTATTTAGTGATGAATCCACTATTTCGGAAGAGGTTCCAATTGATTATGAGAACAAAGTTGCTATCTATGATGATTATTGTGATGACTTGTATGCTATTAAGAACAATGATAACCATGAAACTTGTCATCTTGATTTTAATTTTCAATTGGATTATGCCTCACATGATAGTTATATTGTTGAATTCGTTCATGATGCTACTGAAAATTATTATGAGGGAGGAACATATGCTTGTAGGAATTGCAATAATATCAAGTTTCCTCTCTATGTGCTTAAAATCTTGAAGTTATGCTTGTTTTGCTTTCCTATGCTAGTTGATTCTTGTTCCCATAAATTGTTGGCTCACAAAATCCCTATGCATAGGAAGTGGGTTAGACATAAATGTGCTAGTCATATTCATCATGATTCTCTCTTTATGTTTCAATTCTTATCTTTTATGTGAGCATCATTGAAATCATCATGCCTACCTAGGGGCGTTAAACGTTAGCGCTTGTTGGGAGGCAACCCAATTTTATTTTTTTATTTGATTTTTGCTCCTGTTTAGTAATAAATAATTCGTTTAGCCACTGTTTAGATGTGTTTTTATGTTTTAATTAGTGTTTGTGCCAAGTAAAACCTTTGGGAAGACTTGGGTGAAGTCTTTGCGATCTTGCTGTAAAAAACAGAAACTTTTGCGCTCACGAGATTAGATGCCATTTTTTACTGGAGAGTGATTTTAGGTTGATTATTTTTGAAGATGATTAATAGACAAATTCCTCACGTCCACCAATTTATTTCAGAATTGTTGGAGTTCCAGAAGTATTGAGAGTTACAGATTACTACAGATTGTTCTGTTTTTGACAGATTCTGTTTTCTATGTGTTGTTTGCTTATTTTGATGAATCTATGAGTAGTATCTGAGGGTATGAACCGTAGAGAAGTTGGAATACGGTAGATATTACACCAATATTAATTTACAATGAGTTCACAATAGTACCAAAAGTGGTGATTTATTTTCTTATACTAACGGAGCTTACGAGTTTTCTGTTGAGTTTTGTGTTGTGAAGTTTTCAAGTTTTGGGTAAAGATTCGATGGACTATGGAATAAGGAGTGGAAAGAGCCTAAACTTGGGGATGCCCAAGGCACCCCAAGGTAATATTCAAGGAGAACCAAGAGCCTAAGCTTGGGGATGCCCAGGATGGCATCCCCTCTTTCGTCTTCGTTCATTGGTAACTTTACTTGGAGCTATATTTTTATTCACCACATGATATGTGTTTTGCTTGGAGCGTCATTTTATTTTATTTTGGTTTGCTTGCTGTTTGAATAATATACCAAGATCTGAAATTCTTAAATGTTAGAGAGTCTTCACATAGTTACATAATTATTCAACTACTCATTGAACTTCACTTATATCTTTTGGAGTAGTTTGTCATTTGCTCTAGTGCTTCACTTATATCTTCTTAGAGCATGGTGGTAGTTTTATTTTGAAGAAATTATTGATCTCTCATGCTTCACTTATATTATTTTGAGAGTCTTTTAGAACAGCATGGTAATTTGCTTTGGCTATAAAATTAGTCCTAACATGACGGGCATTCAAGATGGGTGTAATAAAAACTTTCATATAAAGTGCATTAAATACTATGAGAAGTTTGATACTTGATAATTGTTTTGAGATATAAAGATGGTGATATTAGAGTCGTGCTAGTTGAGTAATTGTGAAATTGAGAAATACTTGTGTTGAGGTTTGCAAGTCCCGTAGCATGCACGTATGGTAACCGTTGTGTGACAAATTTGAAGCATGAGGTGTTTCTTTGATTGCCTTCCTTATGAGTGGCGGTCGGGGACGAGCGATGGTCTTTTCCTACACATCTATCCCCCTAGGAGCATGCGCATAGTGCTTGGTTTTGATTACTTGTAGATTTTTGCAATAAGTATGTGAGTTCTTTATGACTAATGTTGAGTCCATGGATTATATGCACTCTCACCCTTCCATCATTGCTAGCCTCTTTGGTACCGTGCATTGCCCTTTCTCACCTCGAGAGTTGGTGCAAACTTCGCCGGTGCATCCAAACCCCGTGATATGATACGCTCTATCACACATAAGCCTCCTTATATCTTCCTCAAAACAGCAACCATACCTACCTATTATGGCATTTCCATAGCCATTCTGAGATAATATTGCCATGCAACTTTCCACCGTTCCGTTTATTATGACACGCTTCATCATTGTCATATTGCCTTGCATGATCATGTAGTTGACATTGTATTTGTGGCAAGGCCACCATTCATAATTTTTCATAAATGCATGTCACTCTTGATTCATTGCCCATCCCGGTACACCGCCGGAGGCACTCATATAGAGTCATATTTTGTTCTAGTATCGAGTTGTAATCATTGAGTTATAAATAAATAGAAGTGTGACGATCATCATTATTAGAGCATTGTCCCGTGTGAGGAAAAAAAGAGAAAGGTCAAATAAAAAATTGAAGGCCCAAAAAAAATGAAGGCCAAATAAAAAAAGAGAAGGCCCAAAAAAAATGAGAGAAAAAGAGAGAAGGGGTAATGTTACTATCCTTTTTCCACACTTGTGCTTCAAAGTAGCACCATGATCTTCATGATAGAGAGTCTCTTATTTTGTCACTTTCATATACTAGTGGGAATTTTTCATTATAGAACTTGGCTTGTATATTCCAATGATGGGCTTCTTCAAATGCCCTAGGTCTTCATGAGCAAGCAAGTTGGATGCACACCCACTTAGTTTCTTTTGTTGAGCTTTCATACATTTATACCTCTAGTGCATCCGTTGCATGGCAATCCCTACTCCTCGCATTGACATCAGTTGATGGGCATCTCCATAGCCCGTTGATTAGCCACGTCGATGTGAGACTTTCTCCCTTTTGTCTTCTCGACACAACCTCCATCATCATATTCTATTCCACCCATAGTGCTATGTCCATGGCTCGCGCTCATATATTGCGTGAAAGTTGAAAAAGTTTGAGAATACTAAAGTATGAAACAATTGCTTGGCTTTTCATCGGGGTTGTGCATGATGAGAGCATTTTGTGTGACGAAAATGAAGCATGGCCAAACTATATGATTTTGTAGGGATGAGCTTTCTTTGGCTATGTTATTTTGAGAAGACATAATTGCTTGATTAGTATGCTTGAAGTATTATTATTTTTATGTCAATATTAAACTTTTGTCTTGAATCTTTCGGATCTGAACATTCATGCCAGAATAAAAAATTACATTGAAAAATTTGTTAGGTAGCATTCCACATCAAATATTTTGTTTTCATCATTTACCTACTCAAGGACGAGCAGGAATTAAGCTTGGGGATGCTTGATACGTCTCCAACGTATCTAAATTTTTTTATTGTTCCATGCTATTATATTATCCATCTAGGATGTTCTATATGCATTTATATGCTATTTTATATGATTTTTGGGACTAACCTATTAACCTAGTGCCCAGTGCCAGTTTCTGTTTTTTCCTTGTTTTTGAGTATTGCACAAAAGGAATACCAAACGAAGTCCAATTGACGTGCCAATTTTTGATGATTTTTTATGGACCAAAAGAAGCCCCCGGAGTAAAAGAGATGGGCCAGAAGAGTCCCGGTCCATCCACGAGGGTGGGGGCGCGCCCTACCCCCCTGGGCGCGTCCCCCTATCTCGTGGATGACTCGGAGACCCCCCTGACGTGAGACCTATGCCAGAAATTCCTATAAATACAGAAACCCCCAGAAATAAACCTAGATCGGGAGTTCCGCCGATGCAAGCCTCTGTAGCCACCAAAAAGCAATCGGGACCCTGTTCCGGCACCCTGCCGGAGGGGGGATCCCTCACCGGTGGCCATCTTCATCATCCCGGTGCTCTCCATGATGAGGAGGGAGTAGTTCACCCTCGGGGCTGAGGGTATGTACTAGTAGCTATGTGTTTGATCTCTCTCTCTCTCTCGTGTTCTTTATTTGGCATGGTCTTGATGTATCGCGAGCTTTGCTATTATAGTTGGATCTTATGATGTTTCTCCCCCTCTCTCTCTTGTAATGGATTGAGTTTTCCCTTTGAAGTTATCTTATCGGATTGAGTCTTTAAGGATTTGAGAACACTTGATGACAATGGGGTATTCTATTGATGCACTTGATGTATGTTTTGGTGATCAACTTGCGGTTTCTGTGACCTTGGGAATCTATGTATAGGGGCTGGCACACGTTTTCGTCTTGACTCTCCGGTAGAAACTTTGGGGCACTCTTTGAAGTTCTTTGTGTTGGTTGAATAGATGAATCTGAGATTTTGTGATGCATATCATATAATCATACCCGCGGATACTTGAGGTGACATTGGAGTATCTAGGTGACATTAGGGTTTTGGTTGATTTGTGTCTTAAGGTGTTATTCTAGTACGAACTCTAGGATAGATCGAACGGAAAGAATGAATAGATCGATCAGAAAGAATAACTTTGAGGTGGTTTCGTACCCTACAATAGTCTCTTCGTTTGTTCTCCGCTTTGAGTGACTTTGGAGTGACTCTTTGTTACATGTTGAGGGATAGTTATATGATCCAATTATGTTATTATTGTTGAGAGAACTTGTGTCCTAGAATTGCAATACCATTTACGCTCACTTTTATCGCTTGTTACCTTGCTGTTTTTATAATTTCATATTACAAAAACCTATATCTACCATCCATATTGCACTTGTATCACCATCTCTTCGCCGAACTAGTGCACCTATACAATTTACCATTGTATTGGGTGTGTTGGGGACACAAGAGACTCCTTGTTATTTGGTTGCAGGGTTGCTTGAGAGAGACCATCTTCATCCTACGCCTCCCACGGATTGATAAACCTTAGGTCATCCACTTGAGGGAAATTTGCTACTGTCCTACAAACCTCTGCACTTGGAGGCCCAACAACGTCTACAATAAGAAGGTTGTGTAGTAGACATCACTCACATACTTCTGCACGAGATCAACCCATATCCATGTGTAGCAATATTTTGTCCATAACGCCTATTGATCACTATATACACACACACACATATTAATGATTGCGGATTGTGCAAATTAGCATAATAGATCAATATCGAGGTATTTTCTGTCATATTACCTTTTCACGGTTACCGCAGATGTAGAACTCTCGCTCTGGATTACTTTGGGTATGTGACATATGCTTATCAGCAGGGCGTCCACAACCACCAAATAGTAGCACAGGTGCCCTCGCTCGATTCCTGGCAGCGTCGGCGCCGGTGGCATAGCTGCCGGATCGTCAAAGGGACGTCGCGCTGCAGCGGGATGATTCGCCAAACAAGGTTGGCTGCATTGGCCGTGGTGAGCACATGTCGTGGCCAACGGGGCCAGATGGGAGCTCGGCCAAGGCGTGGGCTCGAACGGGGGGCTCGTGCCGATTCGACAAGCTCCGGTTGGTCCATTATCTCCAAAGCAGCTGACTAAGAGGGAGTAGAATTTTGTGGAAAATGGAAGTGAATGTATTTGAGAACAAGGGGGCTGCCAACACATCTATATATAGGCACAACTTAGTGCTGGCGTTCCGTGCGAAGATATGACAACACAAAGTTAAGTATCTATGGCGTGTTCATAAATCACACGACAGCAATATACTGCAACTGGTCATGGCAATTGGGCCCACATAGTAGTGGCATGGGAAGTACTGGCAGCGTCAGCAATTAATAGCAACTTATAGCTGTCGTACCAATTTGGCAGACGCCAGCACTATTTGAAAAAAATAGTTTTGGCGTTGATGAAAAATGGCGCGCCACAAACGAAAGTTGTGGCTAGCCGTTTTTCCACTAGTGCATTAACCACTCTCGGATTAGCGCCCTCGACATTATTGATCTTGATAGCTCCGAAGTGATAAACTTCTTTGACGATATATGGCCCTTCTATTTAGAGAGAAGTTTTCTTGCAAAGAATCTGAAATGAGAACTGTACAATAGCACTAGATCACCTATTTTAAATCCCCATTTTTGTATTCTCTTATCATGTCATCTTCTAACTTTTTATTTAAACAACTTGGCATTTTCATAAGCTTGGGTCAACTGTTCATCTAGAGAGTTGATATCAAATAACCTCTTTTCACCGGCAAGTCTGAAATCATAATTAAGTTCTTTTATTGCCTAATAGGCTTTATGTTCTAACTCAAGAGGCAAATGACATGCTTTTCCATAGACCATTTTATATGGGACATGCCCATAGGATTCTTATAGGTAGTTCTATAATCCCACAATGCATCGTCAAGTTTCTTAGATCAATTCTTTCTAGATCTATTAACAGTCTTTTGCAAAGTTAATTTTATTTCTCTATTGCTCAATTCAACTTGAACACTAGACTGAGGATGGTAAGGTGATGCAATTCTATGGTTAACACCTTATTTAGCTAGAAGTTTACGAAATGTACCATGAATGAAATGTGAACCACCGCCAGTCATTAAATATCTAGGGACTTCAAACCTCAGGAAAATAACTTCTTTAAGCATTTTAATAGAGGTGTTGTGATCAACATACTAGTTGGAATAGCTTCTACCCACTTAGTAGCATAATCAACAGCATTTCAAATATGAGTATACTCATTAGAGGAAGGAAAAGGACCCATATTGTCTAAACCCCGAACATCAAATGGTTCAATAACAAATGAATAGTTCATAAGCATTTCCTTGACGTCTACCAATATTACCAATTCTTTGAGATTCATCACAACAAAGGACGAACTTACATGCATCTTTGTAGAGAGTAGGCCAATAAAAACCACACCATAGTACCTTATGTGCAGTTCTGTCTCCTGCATGGTGTCCTCCATATGCCTCAGAATGGCACTTCCGTAGGATTTTTTCCTGATCATGCTTAGGTACACAACATCTAATAACACCATCTACTCCTTTATATAATGTGGGTCATCCCAAAAGTAATGTCTAAAATCAAAGAAGAACGTTTTCTTCTGTTGGTATGTGTAACTAGGTGGTATATATTTAGCAACAATGTAATTAGCATAGTCTGCATACCAAGGACTATTACGAGAAGAAGCATTCACAATAGCTAATTGCTCATCAGGAAAACTATCATCAACAGGTAGTGGGTCATCAAGAATATTTTCCATCCTAAACAAGTTATCTGCTATAGGATTTCCAGTTCCTTTTCTATCAACAATATGCAAATAAAACTCTTTTAATAGTAGAACCCACCTAATAGTCTAGGTTTAGCATCTTTCTTTTTCATAAGATATTTAATAGAAGCATGATTGGTGTGAATAGTAACTTTAGAATCAACAATATAACGTATGAATTTATCACATGCAAACACAACTGCTAGATATTCTTTCTCGGTAGTAGCATAACTCTTTTGAGCATTGTCTAGAGTCTTACTAGCATAATGAATAACATTTAATTTCTTATCAACTCTTTGACCTAGAACAATGGTACGTACGTTTTGCATCATGTTTTCCTACTGTTATTTATAATGTTTTTGGCCAATATAATACTTTGTAGTACCATTCTAATGCCTTTTCTCCCTCAATTTGCAAGATTTATATGACGAGGGAGATTGTCGGCAGTTGGAATTCTGGACTTGAAAAAGCCATGTCAGAGATACCTATTCCGCACATCTCCAAATTAGCTGAAATTTCACGTAGAATTGTTTCGGAATAAATAAAAAATACTGGAAGAAAGAAATACCAGAGGGGGCCACCCAGGTGCCCACGAGGCACCAGGGCACGCCCACCCCGTGGGCGCGCCCTGGTGGCTCGTTGGGCCCCTGGCCAGCCTCGGGTGCCCATCTTCTGGTATATACGCCCATTTTCCCTAGAAAAATATAAGGAGAGGACATTCAGGAGGGAGCGCCGCTGTCTCGAGGCGGAACCTGGGTAGGATCAATTTTGCTCTCCGGCGAAGCGATTCCACCGGGGATACTTCCCTCTAGGAGGGGGAAATCGAAGCCATCGTCGTCACCAACAACCCTCTCATCGTGCGAGGACCAATCTTCATCAACATCTTCGCCAACACCATCTCATCTGAAACCCTAACTCATCTCTTATATTCAATCTTTGTATCAAAACCTCAGATTGGTACTTGTGGGTTGCTAGTAGTGTTGATTACATCTTGTAGTTGATGCTAGTTGGTTTATTTGGTGGAAGATTATATGTTCAACTCCTTAATGATATTCAATACCCCTATGATCTTGAACATGAATATGATTTATCAGCAGTTACTTTTTTCTTGAGGACATGGGAGAAGTCTTGTCATATGTAATCACGTGAATTTGGTATTTGTTCGATATTTTGATGATATGTATGTTGTTGTTTCCCTTAGTGGTGTTATGTGAACATCGACTACATGAAACTTCACCATCTTTGGGCTAAGGGAAAGCATTGTGGAGTAGTAATTAGATGATGGGTCGCTAGAGTGACAGAAGCTTAAACCCTAGTTTATGCGCTATTCTGTAAGGGGCTGATTTGGATCCACATGTTCCATCCTATGGTTAGATTTATCTTAATTCTTCTTTTGTAGTTGCAGATGCTTGTGAGAGGGGGTAATCATAAGTAGGAGGCTTGTTAAATTAAGAACAACACCCAAGCACCGGTCCACCCACATATCACATTATCAAAGTAACGAACACGAATCAAACAAACATGATGAAAGTGACTAGACGAAATTCCCGTGTGTCCTCAAGAACGCTTTGCATATTATAAGAGATCGTTCCGGCCTGTCCTTTGCTACAAAAAGGATGGGGCTACCTTGCTGCACTTTTGTTACCGTTATTACTTATTGCCCGTTACAAATGATCTTGCTATCAAACTACTCGTTACCGGTAATTTCATTACTTGCAGAAAATACCTTGCTGAAAACCGCTTTTCATTTCCTTCTGCTCCTCGTTGGGTTCGATACTCTTACTCATCGATAGGACTGTGATTGATCCCCTATACTTGTGGGTCATCAAACAAGACCAATAGCATAATCACTAGCATCACACATAATTTCAAATGGCAGTTCCAATTAGGTGGTTGAACAATAGGTGCAAGGATTAAGACTTTCTTAAGTATTTCAAAGGCTTCTATACAATCATCATCGAAAATAAATGGAATATCTTTTTGTAGAAGATTAGTAAGAGGCCTAGAAATTTTAGAGAAGTCTTTAATGAACCTCCTATAGAAACCAGCATGACTAAGGAAACTTCTTATACCTTCAATATCTTTAGGACATGGCATTTGCTCAGTTGCATCTACTTTAGCTTTATCTACTTCAATACCTCGTTCAAAAATTATATGCCCAAGTACTATACCTTCTTTTACCATGAGGTGGCACTTCTCCCAATTCAAGACAAGATTGGTTTCTTCACTACAAATCTATGACGCCCCCGATTCAATTGTACACTAATCATACACGCAAATGTGTATGATCAAGATCAGGGACTCACGGGAAGATATCACAATACAACTCTAGACACAAATTGAAATAAAACAAGCTTTATATTACAAGACAGGGCTCTCGAGGGCTCGAATACATAGCTCGATACACAAGAGTTAGCGAAAGCAACAATATCTGAGTACAGACATAAGTTAAACAAGGATGCCTTAAGAAGGCTAGCACAAAAGCAACAACGATCGAAGAGGCAAGGCCTCCTGCCTGGGACCTCCTAACTACTCCTGGTCATCGGCGGTCTCCACGTAGCAGTAGACAACGAGGTGGCATCTGGCTCCTGGGATCCACCATCTGATCGCAGCAACTGGGTATAGGGGAAAAAGAGGTAGCAAAGCAACCATGAGTACTCATCCAAAGTACTCACAAGACTTACATCAGAACTATTCTAAGTATGCATCAGTATCAAATGGAAGGGTTGTCTCTGTGGACTGAACTGCAGAATGCCAGGAGAGAGGGGAAAGCCTAGCCTATCAAAGACTAGCATCTTCAAGCAACTCCAAGCATCTTGCAGCATGTAGAAGAGTAAAGAATAGCATTTTAATTAACAAACATGTTGTAGAATTAATGCCCAGAGATCCTTCCTCGACTCCCTGCGAGAAAGCAATCCCGGAGCCACATATCCATCACATATCTCAAGTATCCATTTCTAGTTGTAATAGATCAGGATACAAGTCTGAACGTCCATTACCGTGGACACGGTAATCGAATAGATAACTTCCCTGCATGGGTGCACCACATTACCCAACATGCTTGATTACTCTGGCTAGACACACTTTTCCGAGTCAATGCCCGGCCTCGGAAGATCAACACGTCGCAACCCTACCTAGGCTCAGCAGAAAGGTCCCCGCCGGTCTATGTCCTAAGCACTACGAGGTCTTGGGCCCATCGCCTGTTGCACTCCGGGTCGTTGTGTGCAGGGTGGATACCAGCACCACTCGTGAAGTGGATGGCATGATCCGACCATACCACAATGCTGAACTGGACGTCTGACAAAGCTTCGACTGATACCACGACACCGAGGCCCATAACTGTTCCCGCATGGTGGTCAGTGCGTAAAGGCCAAAGGCCAACTCAGAACAAATACCCAAACCTTTAGTGTATTAGGAGCTCGCGAAGGTGAGCAGAGACTCATGATCGATGTGACCCCATCGCCCCGTCTCATGGACTTACGGCAAGGGCCCAGAGTGTCCGGCCGTGCCACGTAATTATCTCGCAGGTGCTCTCCGGGCCCGCCTGACTTTCACATCAACTCGCGGGTACCCCTTAGGGACGACCCAACTTCAACAATGGTCTCAAGTAAAGTTCAGGTAACCGTCTGTCCATAGCATTAAGGGGTAATCCGAGGCATCACCCTCGATGGAATCCACCTAATGTATTCGTCAAAGTGAACTTAGGAGGAATCACCCTCGAGGTTCACACTTGAGGTGTTGCACGACAGAGTCGTATTGGGAGTGGTGAAGGAGGAATCACCCTCGCTGACCACGACCGAATAGCTACACTACAGAGTTATCATCAGGAGTGCGCTACGAGGTATCACCCTCGCCACTCGATAGTAGCTCTGCAGAATCAAGCAACAAAACGGGCATGATGTGATGTGAGGTGTCGGGATCTAGTCGTCGATCACGTTGATCGAGTCATCGATGATGAAGCAGGGGCAACAAGGACAAGGTGGGGGTCACTGATGGATCACTATCCAACCTATGCTAAGCAGTTTATGATAAGCAAATAAGGCACAGTGAGCAGGTTAATTACAAAAGCAGGCTATGCATCACATATAGGAGCAAACAAATACAGTAGCAAAATCTAATGCAAGCAAGAGAGAGAATGAACTGGGCGATATCGGACTGGTCAAGGGGGGTTTGCTTGCTTGGAAGCTTTACTGAAAAGGGAAGTAGGTTCATCGGTGACATAGTCGCTCACAGTGGCATCAACAGCGGTCTCGGGGTCTCCATAGAGAAGAGGGGGAAGAAACAGTAAATAAAAGCAACAGATGCATGACATGACGATACACGGTGCTAGGAGTGACCTATCGTAGTGCTACCCGATACCGGCGAAGGGGTATAACATCCGGAAAGTTTTCCTGAAGTTTGGCATTTTCGGACAGATGAATCGGAGGGGCACGGTTGCATGTTCGCTATGCTAGGGACGTATGGCAGACGGACGGACTGCATATTCGGATTCGTCTCAACTTTCTGAGCAACTTTCATGTACAAAATATTTTAATCCGAGTTACGGTTTATTTTATATTAACTTTCAAAGTTTTAATTGATTTTCTAATATTATTATTAAATCTAAAATGGGGTTGCATCAGCATGACATCATCATGATGTCAGCAGTCAACTGTGTTGACCAGAGTCAACCCCGACGTGTGGGGTCGTTCTGTCATAGACTACTAACTAATTAATAGTTTTAATTAACTAATCAAGTTAATTACGTAACACTACTAGGGAAAAGCCTAGTAGCAGCGCAGGTTTTACGTATATCAGTAGCGCCGGGACCCGCGCTACTGATATGGCACTACAGCTAACCTGTAGCAGCAGCGCGTGTCTGCCTGCGCTACTGCTATGCAAGCGTAGTAGCAGCGAGCAGTACGGAAGAGCGCTACTGCTAATAGCTCTAGCGCACTTTATTAGGCCGCGCTACTGCTAGCGGCACGCTGCTGCTAACTTTTCTCCACTCGCTACTACTAATTTTATTAGTTTTTGTTTTTTTGTGCATATTTGTTTTGTATTTGAACAGGCTTTATACAAGAATCTTTAGCACATACAAATGTCATCATCATACACATACAAATGGATGCGAGACCACAAATGTAATCATAGCATATACATACAAATACTCTGATCATAATCATCATCCAACACAAAGTGGTCTCTCGTCATCATCTCGAAAATAGCGATACATGCAAGTCTCGAATACTTGCAACTACAACGTCATCCATCTAAACAATGATATACGCGAGAAGTGTTATCACTATGAGTGATAGCGGAACTATGCAGTACATGAGGCGGCGGTTATGAGGCCTCTCTCGCGCTAGCGTGAACCTCAAGTAACTAGCTTGTGCTTCTTGTCTGCTTTTGAAGCCTTTATGGCTGGCGCCAGAGACCCCCTCCACTTGCGCCTGACATTCATACCACTCGTCGTACACTCCCGGAACCTTCCCTTCGTACACGACATAACACTCCTTCGCCATCAAGAATCTAGGTACCTATTAGAGATGCATCTTCATCAAGAGAATGTAAGATCATATGCAACAAAATATACTAGAGCAACACGAAAAAGAAGGGTTAGCAACTAGATGCAACATATAGTACGCAAACTAATTAACTAGAGGTACGCAGGTCATCATACCCAATCTAACAAAGTAGTGTTACGCAAGTTCGGCAGGGACCGTGGACATCACAAAGTTTAATCGCTACAGAAAGTATACAAGTTCAACCGACACATATCATCATCATCGGCATCGTAAATCACTAGAAGTTCCATCCTTCCATATCATCAAGGATGGACCCTAGCTTCTTGAACGGCGTGAGGTCATGACGTTGCATGCCTATGTGAGTTCGAACGTCAGCTCGTGATATAGGGCCGTGGTGGAACATACCCTTCTCATCGACGAATTCTTTCATGATGATCGTCGCAATGTCCCTTTGGATGCGAAAGAAGTCATCTCTAAGTTTATAATCCGCTTCTCCATGAGATTCTACCCACTTGCGGATATGATCATCGTTTCTGGTTGTCATACGAAGCTTTTGGTGATCCGTGTTGAACTCAATCATGAGATGGAGGAGGTAGAATCCATCTTTCTTGCTTGGTTTTGGGACATGGATGCAGCAGAAGTTAGTTTTATGCGAGAAACCCAACTTCTTGTTCCTTTGTTTCCTGATCTGCAGGTGGCCACCCCTAATGTTGAAGCCTTGGAGAGCATCATCTAGAATATTCATTATGTGGGTGTAGTCCTTCTTCTCGTAGTCTCTGGTAGGGTCGAAATACACGGCGTGGGAGACTCGCGGGTAAAGAACGATAAGGACGGCGCGCCCGTTGCTGCGGGGAAAAGACGCCTCAAATTATTCTCCATATGAGCGAGAAGGAATGATTGAAATGTACGAAAGGGTTGTCTGGAACTGACTTACTTTGGATGATAAGGCAGGAGGACAATTTCCTGGTCCTTATTCTGTACCATGAAGTTTTGGAGGTACTCCCTAGCAGTTTCACGCTCAAAGTCGCCGAGACTCAAGAAAGACTCGTGCATGTAGTACGGATCTGCCACATAGATTTGCGAGACTTCCTCTCTCTTCATGATGGAGCTCATATGTAGCGCAAAAAGGCGAACAATTGTAAAATTGAGCCGCCTTGTCAGAAACATCTCAAAGATATGGTCAAACCGCAGGAAGAACACCTCCGCGGGCCGTCTGTCGACGTAGCACTTCCCCTCAGGCACACGAGCCGCGTATGTCGGATATCCTGGATCCTTCGAGGCTAGTAGGCTTTTCTTAGTCGACAACACATGGTCGTGCAGTCTCCTGAGATCCCCTGATAGTGCCTCCAGCGATTTCGGCGGTAGCATAGGCTCGCCCGTGAGATGGAACATGGCCGCACCTTTCATGGGTACACGCTCTTCAGAATCCACCGTATGGTTGCTATGTTCTCTGGCTTGTTTGGATGCATCTATCTTCCCCGGTCTCTTCCTCTCCTTTTTCTTGGGCACACCTTCCAGACCCTTCCTTAAACTCTGCCCAAGTGTTGCCGGGCTAAGCACTGTACTACCCCCGGCTAGTGGAGCTTGTGTTGAGGCAGCATCTTCAGGCGTGCCCTGTGAGGATTTCATGAAGAGAGACTTCTTGCAATCCCTACTACGACGTTCCTGCCCGGGCAGATCATCCATATCCTCATTAGCATGCTGATAGCCCGATTCGTCATATGGTTAACTCATCATATCTAAGTCACCCTCATACGCGTTTGTATTGAGGAAACCCATTGGGTCCTCTGTCTCCTCCGTCTCATCATCCATTCTCAGTTCTACGGGACCGATTACATTAGCCATTACTATTGCACCCCCTTCATCACGTCGTCCGCCGCTCTCACCCGGCACTACAGGAGCTGGTAATTGCGTAGGTGGGGTGGTGGTCTCCATACATGCTTGTTGATGTGTGGTTATTGGTGTGCTCGCGGCCGGCTCCAGACGAAGAAGATTCTTCGGCCATATCAGCACCCAACCCTTGCAGCTTCCAATCCACGGAGGGGTCTCGTCGTCCTCTCCCCCTAGGCGTAATGGAGGAGGCAAATCCTCGTGCCCCGATGTCACACTCGACAAGGTAACCCTGAAGTGCGCAGCGGGCATCGGCTGGTTGTGGAACGTGAGATCCAAGGGCTTCGTTATCACCCCCTTTCCCACGTCCACCTTCTGGCCTTTGACCAAGTAGAGTACGGTGCACGGGGTTTCGCCAGCCTGCAAACACATGTCTGCGGCGTAAAACGTCTGAAAGGCAAAGGAAATGGAATATTCTAGATATATATGTTCGTGCGACATGTAATTACCGTGAGGGCGTCGAGCTCAACCAAAGATGAAGGCCCACCTAGCGCGCCAGAGACTGAGGACGGGCTGCTATGAGCGGGTGCGAGTGTGAGAGGAGGCCCACTTGCGTGAGCACCTGATGGTGCGGTGGTGTTGTTGTTCACGGAGTTGCTCGCGACGAAACTAGGCAACGGGAAATCATGTACCATCTTGTTTGGATTTTCCTTCGTCCAGTTGATGATAGCCGAGACCAAGTTAGTAGCAAAATCATTTCTGCAGGCAGTTACAGCTGCATTGACTGCCTGCTGTAGCAACTCATTTTTCTCCTCGGCTATTTTTTCGCATCCTCGGCTGCTTTTTTCTCGAACGCAAGCTTCACCTTCTCGTCGATGTCCGCCTGACTAAACTTCTTTTTCTGCTTCTTGGCCTTCGGTCCCTTGTTGTTAACACCTTCCACGTGGCGCCGTCTCCGGCGCCGTGCACACGACCATATTGCGGCCGCTGGCCCAAAGGGAGTCCGTTAAGTTCGTTCAAGGCCCGATTGAGAGGGGTGTCCCACTCAGGCCTCATCAGAGAAGTAGGGCTTTCGGCTGCAAGCTGGTGTTGCTTCTCCCGCAGAAGGTACGTGAACTGTTTACGGATGTGTAGTCGACTAGATCTGGAGCTAAATGTAAGGTGGTAAAAGAATAATTACCAGTAGTCTAATCAATTTCCTCGTGATCTGGTCCATGTAAAAAACCTTCTTTTCCTTGTCCCACTTGTAGGAGGCCCTAATGAAGTCACGCTCCAAGGGGTTGGTGAACTTCACAAAGGGGTCTGGGAGACCCGCGGCTTCACGTTCCGCGTCCTCCTTATCCCATACGGGCCTTTTACCGAGGTAGCCACGGCTTTGGAGGCGATGCTTCCCCGTGTTCCTTTGCTGAAGGCTCTTGAATTTCGCAGCCTTAGCCTTGGCTGCCTCTGTAGCGCAAGTGTCCTTGAACTTTTCGAACTCCTCCTCCGTAAGTGTTGGGTTTTCCTCCCGAATCTTGGACAGGGGTTCCTCAGCCTCAATAGCTCATTTCACCCTCCCTTTCCAAGAGGCCAAATCATTGGTGAAGATGCCCATGGCGTGATTGTTAATCTTTTTCATCTTCGGATCATTCCACGGTTGTTCTATGTTATCATCCTGGTTGGGGAACTTGAATCTCTTGTGTAACTTCGTCAGGAGCAACTGCCTCAAATGTTCTTTACTCCTTAAGTCATCGTCGTTGATGCTCACGCATTCCCATAGGATGCATCTACTTGGTTCCCATAGCACTTGCGAGGTTCTTTCGGCCCTAATGGCTCAAACTTGCCAGGTGCCATCTTTGTGATCACTAGTCGTCCAATGCCTAGTTGGTTAGGTTTTCGTATCCTTTGCTTCTTCTGCTTCTTCTTTTTGGTAGCGGCATCGGCATCGGCACCGGTACCTTCCCTGCCAGTATCTTCCCCGCCAGTACCTTCCCCGACGGTCTCGGCGCCGCCATCGGTGTCGGCGCCATCAGTGTCGATGTCGGCGTTAGTACCATCATCGAGGCCGACCTGCAAACCTTGACTGTGCTTAGCAAACAAATAGTCGAGGTACTCTTGTTCACCCTCATAATCCATCTCGTCTGCATCTTGGTCAGAAAGCCCGGTTTCTTCATTGTTCAACATGTTTCCTATGATTAAGTCTCCTCGTTTAATTCTAAAACTATGAAAAAAATGAGAAATGACATAAAAAAGATCTATGTTTGCCGGAACGCCGTTTCCCAGCAACTCCCGGCACTCGATATGCCTACTATCTAGCACAAGTCATGCCAAAATTCACGGAAAATTTCGGCATGACCTTTGCTAAAAAATGGACATATCGAGTGCCTGAAATTCACCAGAACGGAAAGAATCAACATTCTGGTGTAACATAGGCCACTCGGATCATTTACCCTGCACATAATCATCATTTTCCAGATATGACATGTCCAAAACATCACATGTCCAAATGACATCTCCAAATTCCAAATATGACATGTCCACATATCACATGTCCACTTCAAATTTGCATATAAAATTTAAATACTAATTCCAATTAACTAACTAGCACTATAAAATTTAAATAGCAACAATTACTTAAACTAAAAAACCTAGCTAAATTCATAACTAAATAGATACCCTAATTAACCTAGTGCCCTAACTAAAACCTAAGTAAATTAACCAAAGAACCCTAGCTAGCAAAGAGAGGAGGACCGGTGGGCGGCTTACAGAGGGTGCAGGCCCGATGACGGCCGAGGTTGGGAGGGGTCGGGGTCGGGGTCGGAGTCGGGGTCGGGGCCGGGGTCAGCGTCGGGGTCGAGCGCCGGGGCCGGAGCCGGGGTCAGGGTCGGGGCCGGGGTCGGGGTCGGGGCCGGGTCCGGGGCCAGGGGCGAGCATAGGGGCGCGGCGAGGGCAGGGCTCCGCGCGGCGCGATGGGGGAAGAGAGAGTGGGGATTTGGGGGGGAAAGAGGCGGGATGAAGCAGAGAGACAAGGATTTTTGGGGTTAAGTGGACATAGCAGTAGCACGTTTAGACCAAACGCGCTATAGCTAACTTAGCTATAGCAGTTTTATTCAGGCTGCGCTACTGCTATTACATGTAGCTATGGCGGTTTTGTAAGGAAACCGCTACTGCTACCTTGACTAGCTGTAGCTCTTTTTCAGAAAAGCACTACTGCTATAACCAGTACCTATGGCAGTTTTCCTATTTGTTTTCTTCTATTTTCTTTTCCTTTATTTTCCTCACTTTTTTCCGAGAGCAGTGAACGAAGGGAAGGCGATATATATTGCATCATTTGACGGTTAAGTTTGTATACAAAATAGGAACATATGTATTACATCATTGGACCCATGCATAATGGCTAAGTGTGTATACAAAATAGGAACATATATATTACATCATTTGACCGATAACATTAGGTTCCTCAGCGTTGACGTTTTCGTTTTTGAGTGAGCTTCTTTCCCTTCTAGTTCGTTGAAGAATAATTGAGCTCCTCATTATGACTTTTCCTTTTCCATGGAGTACGATTTTTCTTAGGCAATGTAGTATTGATTCTTCTTTTGACGTATACTTCATCGTCATCGTCATCTTCCCTCATTGGGTTGCCGTACTGATCGTCGTCCTCCTCGTTGGCGACTCCATCCATTCCAATGATGTTCCTTTCGCCTCTCCTCAAGACAACACGGCTGGGATTGCGCGGTTCGGTTATGAAGAAGCATTGTGTCAGGTGCTTAGCGTGTACCCATGGCTCGTTTTTGCAATAGCGTTCACGGTAGCGCTCTTGGCGTCGGGTATAGTCATGGTAGTGAAATATCGGTTTTCTCTTTCGACATTCTTAGCCCATCTGACACGGAACATCATCGTGTTGTGCAGTCCAGAGTAGTCAAGCTCCCAGATCTCCTCCACCCTTCCGTAAAATCTCTCAGTTGCGCCGTTGTCACTGCCGGTCATGCATTCCATCGTCACCCCTGAGTTTTGATCATCACTGTCCATATCTTTGGCCTCCGTGTAGAACGTGTATCCGTTGATATCGTATGCCTGATAGGTGACGAGGTTGGGCGAGGGGCCATGTGCTAAGGCGTATATGAGCAATCTGTCCTTAGAGCCCTCCTCCGGGGGATTAGCAATAATATGCTCTTTGAACCAATGCAGGAAAGTGGAGTTGTGCTCTCTAGTAACTTCGGCGTCCGTCCTGCATACCCCCCGGTCATGATACTTCTTCGGGATAATTTCTTTGTGAAGTGCCACGAAAGGATCTGCCTCGTCTAGGTGTTGTAGCACTACCAAGTTTGCTCTGTCAAAGTCGTTGCGTCGATCTGAGTATGCCACGCGCAGTTCCCTACGACCATTGGAGTGACCTTCTCCTTCAAGCCTCCCATCATGCTTGTTAACGGGGAAACCAACACCAACACCAGGCGGCTGGTCTGCGCCATATAGAAAATTCTCGCAGAAAGAGATGCACTCTTGTGTCAGATAGCCCTGGACGATGCTTCCATCCGGACGGGACATGTTACGAACAAATCCTTTGATGATCCCATTCATCCTCTCAAACGGCATCATGTTGTGCAGGAATGACGACCCCAGGTCTCTTATGTCGTCCACAATGTGGACACACAGATGCACCATGACGTCAAAGAACGCGGGCGGGAAGTACATCTCAAGCTCATTCAGTATCACAACGATATCTTCCTGTAGCCTTCGGAGCTGCTTCACACTGATCGACTTTCGAGAGATGACGTCGAAAAAGTTACAGAGACCAATAAGCATGTCACAGACGTGCTTGTCCATTATCCCTCTAAGGGCAACAGGTAGTATCTACATCATCATCACATGACAGTCATGGGACTTCATCCCGCTGAACCTTTTCTTGTCCGTGTCTAGATATCTGCTTATGTTGCCACAGTAACCAGAACTAACTTTGACTCCGGTAAGGCACTTAAAGAATTGATCAATCTCAGCCCGACTTAAGGTGAAGCAAGAAGGGGGGCAATAATCGGCTTCCTTTACTTTCTTGCCCTTCTTCTCCCGCGCCTCTGTCTCTATCTCTATCTCGTTGTCTTTTTACGGGGCGGCATGTGCAGATCTTCCCTGATATTCAAATCTTGCAAGTCTTTTCTTGCCTTCGGCCCATCCTTTGTCTTATCCGGCATGTTCATCAGTGTTGCGAGCAAGCTCTCAAGGACATTCTTATAGATATGCATTTGATCAAGGCAATGAGGTGTGTCGAGTTTGTGCCAGTACTCCAAGTCCCAGAACATAGACCTCGTCTTCCATACCTTCAGCAGCGGCTTCGGCGCCTTTTTCATCGTCTTTACCGGTGCGGGGCAATGGTTCCAGTTTTTCAACAGCTTATCGATTTTGGCGCCGCTCTGCTTACGTGGAGGTCCTCGATGCTCAGCGTGACCATTGAATAGATCTCCACGGTTTCTCCACGGGTCATCCGAATCGAGCCATCTTCGATGCCCCATGTACACGATTTTCCCAGACCCGCCATCTTTCCTTGACGTTAGTAGCTGAGACGTCATATCATCCATGCACCGCGTGCATCTGCAATATCCATGGCACACCTGGCCTACGACATATCCGTAACTGAGATAGTCATGCACCGTCATGATCAGTGCAGCTCTCATGTAGAAATACCCGCCTTTGCTGGCGTCCCATGTCTTAGCCGGTGTTTTCCATAACGTGTCTAACTCCTCCTGAAGTAGCCCTAGATATAGATTAATATTATTTCCTAGTTGTTTCGGCCCTTGAATCAGCATGCTCATGTGAATGTACTTCGACTTCATGCACAACCAGGGGGGAGGTTGTACATCCATACAAACACGGGCCATGTGCTATGGTTGGTGTTCTAGTTGCCAAACGGATTCATGCCATCGATACACGCGCCGAGCACGATGTTCTTTACATCACATTCAAAATACCGATAGAAGCCGTTCAACGCTCTCCACTGGCTTCCATCCTTGACGTGTCTCAGCTTCGGATCATCTCCATCGTCGGGCTTCTTCCTCTTCGCGTGCCAGCGCATGAGCTTTGCTTCCTCGGGATCTATGAAATACCGCTGGAGACGGGAAGTGATCGGTAAGTACCATAAAACTTTATGGGGACATTTCTTCCCGGCCTTCTTGTATCGAGAAGCATTGCACACCGGACAGCTTGTTTTTTCCGCGTGCTTCTTCCGAAAAATTATGCAATCGTCGATGCATGCATGGTATCTAACGTGCGGTAGATCAATAGGGCACACGATCTTCTTGGCCTCATCCACACTAGTAGGACATAGATTCCCCGCGGGAAGAACATCCTTTAGGTACTTGAGATGCTCATCGAGGCTAGTGTCGGTCCATTTGTTTTTAGCCTTCGTCTTCAGGAGTTGGGGCGTGAAACTCAAGCGGGTCACCTCAAGATTGCAACCATCATACAATGGAGTGTTCGAGTCTACCACGAGTTGCTGTGGCTTAGCCTCCTCTCTAGAAGCAGCTCTCTCAGTACTCGTCTCCTTGCGAAGCAGTGCTTGAACATGAGGGTCCCGCACGATTGAACTTAGTACCGACGAGCTCTGCGGCGTGGAGTCCATGTTCTCTCCGCTGCCATGTCTGGCCCCTTCTCTTCCGCCATGTCCAGCATCTTCCCCGCCGCCATTATCGATCATATCTTCGTCTTGCCCCGTGTCGTCATTGCCTGGCCCATCGGCGTCCTCAACATCATCATCCTCATCTTCAATTATCCACCAAGTATAGCCATCCATGAAACCAGTCATGATCAGGTGCGCTTCGACATGACCTTCGTCATAGGGGTCGAGCCAAACTATTCCTTTGAATCTTCGCCACGGACATAAAACCTCTGTCAGGTTATTTTCTTTCATGTCCTGCACCGCCGACCGCAATCACCTGTCCACCATCATTCCACTGACCATCATGAACGCCTGCATGGTAATAATAAACAAATTGATTATAACAATGCGTGCATGCATCAAAGTCATACAAAAATTCGGCATGACCTTCCCTAAAAATAGGACATATAGATCTAGAGTTTGCCCGGAATTCGCCGAAACAGAAATAAATCGACATTTTGGCAAAACATAGGCAACTCACAAGCACAATTCGGCGTCAACTCATGCCACACACATAGTTTCCATCATATCACCCAATTATCATATCGCACACACACACATATTTCCATTCTTGCAAAAGCATGAATTTTTAATCACACACCTATCTCGAGATCGAGCACACGGTGGAGAGGATGATGATGTAGTAGGGATCAAAACTGGACAAAGCTCTTCTTTACAAAGCTAGATCTACTTAGGGGGCACATAGGTCACTTCACTAAATGCTACATCTACCTAGCTAGCTAATTTGGGAGGAGACAACTTCAACTAGTGGAGGGGGAAGGAAAAAGAGAAAGGAGATGCATTAATGGAGGTGGTGTAGTTAGCTAGGAGTAATAAAGAGAGAGAAAGGTAGGTAGAAGAGGGAGAGTAATGGAGGGAGAAGTATTGAGGAAGAGAGGAGGTGGGAGGTAGGGGAAAGTGAGGAAGAGAGGAGATGGGGGAGGGGAGGGGGAGGGAAAAGGTGGCATTATGCTGCGTCTTAGCAGTAGCGCAGGTGGTTAAGCGCGCTACTGCTAAGAGCATAGCAGGAGCGCGCTTCCTGCGCACACGCTACTGCTAAGCAGGGCTCGCCATGTGGCCAATTTCAAAATTAGCAGTACTGACAAGAAAAAAGCGCGCTACTACTATTACTTTAGCAGTAGCGCGGGTGGCAGAAGCGCGCTGCTGCTAAACCTAGGTTGGTGGGTACTGTCGGTCGCTTTTAGTAGCAGCGCGGTTCGGCTGGGCCGCGCTACTGCTAACCGAGTAGCAGTAGCGCTTGTTTTGAACCCGCGCTACTGAAAGTTAGCAGTAGCGCCTCTTTTTGTACTGCGCTGCTGCTAAGATTCTGTGTATAAGGTTTTCCCTAGTAGTGTAAACTAAACATAGTTAATTACATTATAATTAATTTTATTTTTTGGAAAAGGGGCGTGGGGCCCTGTTGTCATAGGCCCAGGCTAGAAACGAGCGCTGGGCGCCGGCGGGCACCTATGCGCGGGCACGGCCAGGCCGGCGGGTAGCGGCGGGAGGCGGGCGACGTAGGGCGAGGGGCGTGGCCCGGCGAGTGGGAGGCGGTGCGGGTGGGCGGCACGTGGCGCGGGCAGGCGACGAAGGCAGCAGGGGAGGCTGCTGCAGCAGCGCAGCGACGGGCGAGGCCTCGTGCGCGTGAGCGCGAGGGGGCAACAGGACCTGCGAGGCCACGACAAGCGCGGAGGGCGCAGCGGCAGATGGCAGCGGCAGTGGAGCCGCGGGACAATGGCAACCAGGACGAGGCCACGGCGAGCACGGAGGGCACCGCGCGTGCGTGCGCTGGGTGCAAGCAGCGGCCGCGGGGCTCAGGGGGAGGGGGTGCTCTGGCGCGAGTCTACGGCGAGCGACGGCGATGCCAGGGAAGAAAGGAGGGGGACGGGAGCATACCCCTGATGCAGGGGTTCTGGGCGGAGAGGCTCGATGATGGCCGATGGGGAGGGAGACAGGGACGAGGCACGATGACGGGGCAGCGCCGGGGACGCGTCGGCGATCAGCGACGAAGTGGCGTTTGATATATCTCCAACATATCTATAATTTTTTATTGTTCCATGCTATTATATTATCTATCTAGGATGTTTTATATGCATTTATATGCTATTTTATATGATTTTTGGGACTAACCTATTAACCTAGAGCCCAGTGCCAGTTTCTGTTTTTTCCTTGTTTTTGAGTATCGCAGAAACGGAAAACCAAACGGAGTCCAATTGACCTGAAATTTCACGGAGATTATTTTTGGACCATAAGAAGCCCACGGAGTATCGGAGATGGACGAGAAGAGTCCCGAGGCACCCACAAGGGTGGGGGCGCGCCCTACCCCCTGGGCGCGACACCGTACCTCGTGGCCGCCTCGGAGACCCCCTTGACTTGTTCCCGACGCCAAAAATCCCTATAAATATAGAAACCCCCGAAAAGAAACCTAGATCGGGAGTTCCGCCGCCGCAAGCCTATCTAGCCACCAAAAACCAATCGGGAGCCTGTTCCGGCACCCTGCCGGAGCGGGGATCCCTCACCGGTGGCCATCTTCATCATCCCGGCACTCTCCACGACGAGGAAGGAGTAGTTCGCCCTCGGGGCTGAGGGTACGTACCAGTAGCTATGTGTTTGATCTCTCTCTCTCTCATGTTCTTGATTCGGCACGATCTTGATGTATCGCAAGCTTTGCTATTATAGTTAGATCTTATGATGTTTCTCCCCCTCTACTCTCTTGTAATGGATTGAGTTTTCCCTTCGAATTTATCTTATCGGATTGAGTCTTTAAGGATTTGAGAACACTTGATGTATGTCTTGCGTGGGATAACCGTGGTGACAATGGGTTATTCTATTGATTCACTTGATGTATGTTTTGGTGATCAACTTGCGGGTTCCGTGACCTTGGGAATCTATGCATAGGGGTTGGCACACATTTTCGTCTTGACTCTCCGGTAGAAACTTTGGGGGCACTCTTTGAAGTTCTTTGTGTTGGTTGAATAGATGAATTTGAGATTATGTGATGCATACCGTATAACCATACCCACGGATACTTGAGGTGACATTGGAGTATCTAGGTGACATTAGGGTTTTGGTTGATTTGTGTCTTAAGGTGTTATTCTAGTACAAACTCTAGGATAGATCGAACGGAAAGAATAGCTTCGTGTTATTTTACTACGGACTCTTGAATAGATCGATCAGAAAGGATAACTTTGAGGTGGTTTCGTACCCTACCATAATCTCTTCGTTTGTTCTCCGCTATTAATGACTTTGGAGTGACTCTTTGTTGCATGTTAAGGGACAGTTATATGATCCAATTATGTTATTATTGTTGAGAGAACTTGCACTAGTGAAAGTATGAACCCTAGGCCTTGTTTCCTAGCATTGAAATACCGTTTACGCTCACTTTTTTTGCTCGCTACCTTGCTGTTTTTATATTTTCAGATTACAAAAACCTATATCTACCATCCATATTGCACTTGTATCACCATCTCTTCGCCGAACTAGTGCACCTATACAATTTACCATTGTATTGGGTGTGTTTGGGACACAAGAGACTCTTTGTTATTTGGTTGCAGGGTTGCTTGAGAGAGACCATCTTCATCCTACGCCTCCCACGGATTGATAAACCTTAGGTCATCCACTTGAGGTAAATTTGCTACTGTCCTACAAACCTCTGCACTTGGAGGCCCAACAATGTCTATAAGAAGAAGGTTGTGTAGTAGACATCAAGCTAATTTCTGGCGCCGTTGCTGGGGAGGTTAGTGCTTGAAGGTATATCTTCTGATCTTGCAATCAAATCTTCTTGTTTCTTGTTTTATCACTAGTTTATTCTATAAAAGAAAACTACAAAAAATGGAATTGAGGTTGCCTCATATGCTTCATCTTTTTAATATCTTTCGTGAAAATGATGGAAAGGAAAATTGTGCATTAAAATGTTTGGAACTAAATATTTGAATGATGAGCATGATTGCAATGTTTTTAGTATGAATTCCATGAATATCCATGATGCTAATAATATGCAAAGCCACAAGCTTGGGGATGCTATGTTTGATGATGATGATATTTTTTGTCCCCCGAGTTTTGATGAGAAAATTTACTATGATGAAAGCTTGCCTCCTATCTATGATGATTATTGTGATGACATGTATGCTATAAAGAACAATGATAACCATGAAACTTGTCATCTTGATTTTAATTTTCAATCACATGATAGTTATTTTGTTGAGTTTGCTCCCACTACTATTCATGAGAAGAAATTTGCTTATGTGGAGAGTAATAAAAATTCTATGCTTGTGGCTTATGAAAAGAATGCTTTATGTGATAGTTATTTTGTTGAATTCATTCATGATGCTACTGAAAATTATTATGAGGGAGGAACATATGCTTGTAGGAATTGCAATAATATCAAGTTTCCTCTCTATGTGCTTGAAATTTTAAAGTTATGCTTGTTTCGCCTTCCTATGCTAGTTCATTATTGTTCCCATAAGTTGTTTGCTCACAAAATTTCTATGCATAGGAAGTGAGTTAGACTTAAATGTGTTAGTCATATTCTTCATGATGTTCCCTTTATGTTTCAATCCTTATCTTTTATGTGAGCATCATTGAAATCATCATGCCTAGCTAGGGGCGTTAAACGTTAGCGCTTGTTGGGAGGCAACCCAATTTTTATTTTTGTTTTATGCTTTTTGTTCCTGTTTAGTAATAAATAATTCATCTAGCTTCTGTTATGATTTTCTTTTTTATTTTTTAATTAGTGTTTGTTCCAAGTAGAACCAATAGGATGTTCTTGGGTGATAGTTGTTTGATCTTGCTGAAAAAGACAGAAACTTTGTGCTCACGAAATTAATTGTTAAAATTCACCAGAACGTGATAAAATGCTAATTATTTTTGCCTAAGGTCAATACACAAATTATACAGGTTGTCCTAGTTTTTCAGAATTTTTGGAGTTCCAGAAGTATTCAAACAAATCAGATTTCTACAGACTGTACTGTTTTTGACAGATTCTGTTTTCTGTGTGTTGTTTGCTTATTTTGATGAATCTATGAGTAGTATCGGAGGGTATGAACCATAGAGAAGTTGGAATACAGTAGATATTACACCAATATGAATTTAGAATGAGTTCACAACAGTACCTAAGTGGTGATTTATTTTCTTATACTAACGGAGCTTACGAGTTTTCTGTTGAGTTTTGTGTTGTGAAGTTTTCAAGTTTCGGGTAAAGATTCGATGGACTATGGAATAAAGAGTGGCAAGAGCCTAAGCTTGGGGATGCCCAAGGAACCCCAAGATAATATTCAAGGAAAACCAAGAGCCTAACCTTGGGGATGCCCCGGATGGCATCCCCTCTTTCGTCTTCGTTCATCGGTAACTTTACTTGGTGCTGTATTTTTATTCACCACATGATATGTGTTTTGCTTGGAGCATCATTTTATTTTATTTTGTTTTGCTTGCTCTTTGAATAATATCCCAAGATCTGAAATTCTTAAATGTTAGAGAGTCTTCACATAGTTACATAATTATTCGACTACTCATTGATCTTCAGTTATATCTTTCGGAGTAGTTTGTCGTTTGCTCTAGTGCTTCACTTATATCTTTTTAGAGCATGGCGGTAGTTTTATTTTGTAGAAATTATTTATCTCTCATGCTTCACTTATATTATTTTCAGAGTCTTTTAGAACAGCATGGTAATTTGCTTTGGCTATAAAATTAGTCCTAATATGATGGGCATCCAAGATGGGTATAATAAAAACTTCCATATAGAGTGCATTGAATACTATGAGAAGTCTGATACTTGATGATTGTTTTGAGATATGAAGATGGTAATATTAGAGTCGTGCTAGTTGAGTAATTGTGAAATTGAGAAATACTTGTGTTTAGGTTTGCAAGTCCCGTAACATGCACGTATGGTAACCGTTGTGTGACAAATTTGAAGCATGAGGTGTTCTTTGATTGCCTTCCTTATGAGTGGCGGTCGGGGACGAGCGATGGTCTTTTCCTACCAATCTATCCCCCTAGGAGCATGCGCATAGTGCTTGGTTTTGATGACTTGTAGATTTTTGCAATAAGTATGTGAGTTCTTTATGACTTATGTTGAGTCCATGGACTATACGCACTCTCACCCTTCCATCATTACTAGCCTCTTCGGTACCGTGCATTGCCCTTTCTCACCTCGAGAGTTGGTGCAAACTTCGCCGGTGCATCCAAAACCCCGTGATATGATACACTCTATCACACATAAACCTCCTTATATCTTCCTCAGAACAACCACCATACCTACCTATTATGGCATTTCCATAGCCATTCCAAGATATATTGCCATGCAACTTTCCACCATTCCCTTTATTATGACACGCCTCATCATTGTCATATTGCCTTGCATGATCATGTAGTTGACATCGTATTTGTGGCAAGGCCACCATTCACAATTTTTCATACATGTCACTCTTGATTCATTGCCCATCCCGGTACACCACCGGAGGCACTCATATAGAGTCATATTTTGTTCTAGTATCGAGTTGTAATTCTTGAGTTGTAAATAAATAGAAGTGTGATGATCATCATTATTAGAGCATTGTCCCGTGTGAGGAAAAAAAGAGAAAGGCCAAATAAAAAAAAGAGAAAGGCCAAATAAAAAAAGGAAGGCCCAAAAAATGAGAGAAAAAGAGAGAAGGGACAATGCTACTATCCTTTTACCACACTTGTGCTTCAAAGTAGCACCATGCTCTTCATGATAGAGAGTCTCCTATGTTCTCAATTTCATATACTAGTGGGAATTTTCGTTATAGAACTTGGCTTTGTATATTCCAACAATGGGCTTCCTCAAATGCCCTAGGTCGTCGTGAGCAAGCAAGTTGGATGCACACCCACTTAGTTTCTTTTGTTGAGCTTTCATACATTTATAACTCTAGTGCATCCGTTGCATGGCAATCCCTACTCCTCGCATTGACATCAATTGATGGGCATCTCCGAAGCCCGTTGATTAGCCGCGTCGATGTGTGACTTTCTCCCTTTTTGTCTTCTCCACACAACCTCCATCATCATATTCTGTTCCACCTATAGTGCTATGTCCATGGCTTGCGCTCATATATTGCGTGAAAGTAGAAAAAGTTTGAAAATGCTAAAGTATGAAACAATTGCTTGGCTTGTCATCGGGGTTGTGCATGATGGGAGCATTTTGTCCGACGAAAATGAAGCATGGCCAAACTATATGATTTTGTAGGGATGAGCTTTCTTTGGCTATGTTATTTTGAGAAGACATAATTGTTTGGTTAGTATGCTTGAAGTATTATTGTTTTTATGTCAATACTAAACTTTTGTCTTGGATCTTTCGGATCTGAACATTCATGCCACAATAAGGAGAATTACATTGAAAATTATGTTAGGTTGCATTCCACATCAAAAATTATGTTTTTATCATTTACCTACTCGAGGACGAGCAGGAATTAAGCTTGGGGATGCTTGATACGTCTCCAACGTATCTATAGTTTTTTATTGTTCTGTGCTATTATATTATCTATCTAGGATGTTTTATATGCATTTATATGCTATTTTATATGATTTTTGGGACTAACCTATTAACCTAGAGCCCAGTGCCAGTTTCTGTTTTTTCCTTGTTTTTTAGTATCGCAGAAAAGGAAAACCAAACGGAGTCCAATTGAACTGAAATTTCACGGAGATTATTTTTGGACCAGAAGAAGCCCACAGAGTATTGGGGATGGACCAGAAGAGTGCCGAGGCACCCACGAGGGTGGGGGCGCACCCTACCCCCCTAGGCGCGTCCTCCTACCTCGTGGCCGCCTTGGAGACCCCCTTGACTTGTTCCTGATGCCAAAAATCCCCATAAATATAGAAACCCCCGAAAAGAAACCTAGATCGGGAGTTCCGCCGCTGCAAGCCTCTGTAGCCACCAAAAACCAATCGGGATCCTGTTCCGACACCCTGCCGGAGGGGGGATCCCTCACCGGTGGCCATCTTCATCATCCCGGCGCTCTCCATGACGAGGAAGGAGTAGTTCACCCTCGGGGCTGAGGGTATGTACCAGTAGCTATGTGTTTGATCTCTCTCTCTCTCTCGTGTTCTTGATTTGGCACGATCTTGATCTATCGCGAGCTTTGCTATTATAGTTGGATCTTATGATGTTTCTCCCCCTCTACTCTCTTGTAATGGATTTAGTTTTCCCTTCGAAGTTATCTTATCGGATTTAGTCTTTAAGGATTTGAGAACACTTGATGTATGTCTTGCGTGGGATAACCGTGGTGACAATGGGTTATTCTATTGATTCACTTGATGTATGTTTTGGTGATCAACTTGCGGGTTCCGTGACCTTGGGAATCTATGCATAGGGGTTGGTACACGTTTTTCTCTCGACTCTCCGGTACAAACTTTGGGGCACTCTTTGAAGTTCTTTGTGTTGGTTGAATAGATGAATCTGAGATTGTGTGATGCATATCGTATAACCATACCCACTGATACTTGAGGTGACATTGGAGTATCTACGTGACATTAGGGTTTTGGTTAATTTGTGTCTTAAGGTGTTAATCTAGTACGAACAATAGGATAGATCGAATGGAAAGAATAGCTTCGTGTTATTTTACTACGGACTCTGGAATAGATCGATCAGAAAGGATAACTTTGAGGTGGTTTCGTACCCTACAATAATCTCTATGTTTGTTCTCCGCTATTAGTGACTTTGGAGTGACTCTTTGTTGCATGTTGAGGGATAGTTATATGATCAAATTATGTTATTATTGTTGAGAGAACTTGCACTAGTGAAAGTATGAACCCTAGGCCTTGTTTCCTAGCATTGCAATACCGTTTATGCTCACTTTTATCGCTTGCTACCTTGCTGTTTTTATATTTTTAGATTACAAAAACCTATATCTACCATCCATATTGCACTTGTATCACCATCTCTTCGCCGAACTAGTGCACCTATACAATTTACCATTGTATTGGGTGTGTTGGGGACACAAGAGACTCTTTGTTATTTTGTTGCAGGGTTGCTTGAGAGAGACCATCTTCATCCTACGCCTCCCACGGATTGATAAACCTTAGTTCATCCACTTGAGGGAAATTTGCTACTGTCCTACAAACCTCTGCACTTGGAGGCCCAACAATGTCTATAAGAAGAAGGTTGTGTAGTAGACATCAGCGTTGATGGCGCGGTGGTCCGAAGAGGGGAGCTTCGGGTGGCGACGTCGGGGCGCGGCGGGGTCGAGCACGGCGACTGGCTCGGGTGCCCCGATCTAGATGGGATCGGGAGAGAGGGGTGAGTCGGGAAACGTGGGACGGGGTTTGTGTTACGGGGTGGATCGGGGCGGGGGTGGGGGGGTTAGTAGGGCCGGTTGTTTGGGCCAGGGGGCTGGCCGGCCTGGGTAGCCAAGTTGGTTGGGCCTGGAGGCCGAGCGGGAAAGGGAGGGTCTTCTTTGTTTTTTTATTGTTTTCCATTTTTCTTTTATTTACTTTTGTCTTTTCTTTTTACTACTTTTCTAATTTATTTTAAAACCACTAGCATTTGACTTTTAACTAATATGAGACTTGGCCATATAATCACAATGAAAATTTTAGACACTAGCATAAATGATTTGGTTAGCATTTAAAATAGTTTGGATTTTATTGTAATTCAAAAAGCATTTAAAGCATTACTTTAGCCAGTCTTTTATCTATTTTAGGGCATTAAAGCATTTTATAAAAATGTTGGTTCACCATGACAAATATCCAGGCATTATTTGCAACACCTAGAACATTTTAGTTTTGACATTTGAAAACTTTTATAGTTGACTTGAGTTTAAATGTGAATTTGAACGAGGTTTAAATCAACACGAGTTTATCAACAGTAACCATGGTGACGTGGCATCATGAGCAGAGGATTACTGTAGCTTAGACATGGCATCATTAGCAGAGGATTACAATAGCTTAATTATCTGGGCGTCACAAAATCTCAGTTAAGATTGTTTAAGCAATCATCAAAGAAGTTCCGTAAAGGGAGAAATCATCCATGAATACCTCAACAATCTTTTGACATAAATTTGAGAATATAGCAGTCATACATCTTTGAAAAATAGCAGGTGCGTTACATAAACCAAAAGGCAACGTCTGTAAGCATAAGCTCCATAAGGACAAGTAAAGCTGGTTTTCTCTTGATCCTCTTTTGCTACAGATATTTGAGAAAAACCAGAATATCCATCAAAGAAACAAAAATTTGTATGCTTAGATAACCTTTCTAACATTTGATCAGTAAAGGGCAAGGGGTAATGATATTTTCTAGTAGCTTTATTTAATTTCCTAAAATCAGTCACCATCCTATAACCAGTTACAATTCTTTGTGGCATAAGTTCATTTTTATCATTAGCAACTACATTAATGCCTACTTTCCTAGGGACACAATGAATAGGACTTACACATCTACTATCAGCGATAAATTATACCTGCTTCTAGAAGATTTAATATTCCCGTTCTTACCGCATCGTTCATTTTAGGATTCAGACGACGTTGATGATCAATGACCAATTTAGCGTCTGGATCCATAATAATCTTGTGGTGACATAAAGTGGGGCTAACGCCCTTAAGATCATCAAGAGTGTATCCAATTGCAGCATGATGCTTCCTCGGAGTTTTAACTAATCTCTTTTCTTCATGCTCTGAAAGGTTAGCATTGATAATAATATGATATATCTTCTTTTCATCAAGATAAGCATATTTCAGTGTATCAGGTAGTTTCTTTAATTCAAACACATGGTCCCTCTTAGGTGGGAGAGGATAACCCAAAGTTTCAACGCGCAAATTGTGTTTAAGGATAGATGTTTGTTTAAAGAACATCTCATCTATTTTATTTATTTCATTCATATGCATATCATTTTCATTGTTTAGACATTATTGTTCTAATGGATCAATAGGAGGTACGGCAATAGAAGATAGACCAATAATTTCATCTTAACTACATAATTCCTTATGATGTGGTTGTCTACTATAGTTGGAGAAGTTGAATTCATGAGATACATCACCAAAATTAACACTGACTGTTTCCCTAGTACAACCAATTTTAGCACTAACGATATTCAGAAAAGGTCTACCAAAAATAATGGGACAAAAATCATCCCGTGGAGATCCAAGAACTAGAAAATAAGTAGGTTATTTGTTATTGATGATCCACAAGTATAGGGGATAAATTGTAGCTTTTTTCAATAAGTAAGAGTGTCGAACCCAACGAGGAGCAGAAGGAAATGACAAGTGGTTTTCAGCAAGGTAATGTCTGCAAGTGCTGAAATTGTAAGTAACAGAGTAGTTTGATAGCAAGATAATTTGTAACGAGCAAGTAACGATAATAGTAGAAAAAGTGCAGCAAGGTAGCGCAATCCTTTTGTGGCAAAGGACGGGCCAAAACGGTCTCTTAGGATAAGCAAAGCGTTCTTGAGGGTACACGGGATTTTCATCTAGTCACTTTCACCATGTTGGTTTGATTCGTATTCGGTACTTTGATAATTTGATATGTGGGTGGACTGGTGCTTAGGTGCTGTTCTTACTTGAACAAACCTCCTACTTATGATTAACCCTCCCGCAAGCATCCGCAACTACGAGAAAAGTATTAAGAATAAATTCTAACCATAGCATTAAACTTTTGGATCCAATCGGTCCCTTACCAATAGCGCATAAACTGGGGTTTAAGCTTCTGTCACTCCGCAACCCATCATCTAATTGCTACTCCACAATGCATTCCCTTAGGCCCAAATATGGTGAAGTGTCATGTAGTCGACGTTCACATGAAACCACTAAGGGAATCACAACATACATACTATCAAAATATCGAACACATATCAAGTTCACATGATTACTTGCAACATGATTTCTCCCGTGACCTCAAGAACAAAAGTAACTACTCACAAATGATAATCATGCTCAAGATAAGAGGGGTATTAAATAGCATATTGGATCTGAACATATAATCTTCCACCAAATAAACCATATAGTAATCAACTACAAGATGTAATCAACACTACTAGTCACCCACAAGCACCAATCTAAGTTCTGGTAACAAGATTGAACACAAGAAATGAAATAGGGTTTGAGATGAGATGGTGTTGTTGAAGATGTTGATGGAGATTGCCCTCCCCAAGATGGGAGAGTTGTTGGTGATGATGAGGATGATGATTTCCCCCTCCGGGAGGGAAGTTCCCCTGGCGGAATAGCTCCGCTGGAGGGCAAAAGTGCTCCTGCCCAAGTTCCGCCTCGAGATGGCGGCGCTCCATCCCGAAAGTCCTCTCCTTATTTTTTTTCTAGGTCAAAATGACTTATATACCAGAAGATGGGCACTGGAGTTGGGCATGGGTGAGCACAACCCACCAGGGCACGCTTGGGCTCTCCGGCGCGCCCAGGTGGGTTGTGCCCACCTGGTGGGCCCCCTCTGGTACTTATTACTCCAATATTCTTCATATATTCCATAAACATTCTCCGTGAAGTTTCAGCTTGTTTGGAGTTATGCAGAATAGGCAGCTTGACGTAGCTTTTCCAGGTCCAGATTTCCAGCTGCTGGAATTCTCCCTCTTTGTGTATACCTTGCATATTATGAGAGCAAAGGCATTAGAATTACTCCAAAAAACATTATTATGGATAAAAACATCATAAATAACAGTAGGAAAACATGATGCAAAATGGACGTATCAACTCCCCCAACCTTAGACCTCGCTTGTCCTCAAGCGAAAACAAAATCGAAAAACATGTCCAGATACTTAGAGAGAGAGGTGTCGATAAAAACAAAATACGGACATAGAAGCATCATGTTGATTATTATAATGGCAACAAACTTAAACATAAGACTCTTATCATAGAACTTTTATCATGGACTTCTCATGAACAAGTCACAATTCATCACACTATTGAAGTATAAAGCAAAAACTCTATTAGGAACTAACAAACTATGTTCTCAGTCAACTTTGCAACTACAATTTATCATCTTTTAGGAAGGGTCACGTATCAGAGCCTTTAGGCAAGTCCACATACTCAACCATCATATAGTCTTCCATGATTGCTAACACTCACCGCCTACACATGAGCAAAACGTTTCAACCGGACACATAGAAAGATAGGGGCTTGTAGTTTCGCCTCCCAATGTATTCACCTCAAGGGTGATGTCAACAATAATAACTCATGCTATCTATATTCAACTGTACATATGTGCCTAGATCTTTCCTCACCACATGATGCTTGCCAAAGGAGAAAAAGAAAAAGGAATAGAGAGAAAACTTTTGACTCTTTGCATAAAAGTAAAAGGTAGGCCCTTCGCAGAGGGAAGCAGAGGTTGCCATGCGCTTATTTGTTTGTATGCTCAACCCCTTAGTGCAAAAGAATGTCACGTTGTATTGCCCCTTGTGATAGCAACCTTTATTAGTCTGTCGCTTTTATTCTTCACCATCACAAGTTCGTACAACACTCAATTTTCTCTTACACTAAATGATCTCACACTTTTAGAAGCAATTTTTATTATCTTTTTGCACCGATGACAACTGACTTGAGGGATCTTGCTCAATCCCTAGGTACGTATGGTGGACTCTTGAAGATAAGATTTGGGTTTAAGGGTTTTTGGATGCACAAGTAGTATCTCTACTTAGTGCGTAATTTTTGGCTAGCAAAGATAGGGGCAAGCACCACATGTTAAAGGATCCATGACAATATGACTTCTATGTGAATATAAACAAACATAAACCATTAGGTTGTCTTCCTTGTCCAATGTCAACAATTTTGGCATATAATATTTTGATGAGGGCTCACAATCATAAAAGATTTCTAGGATAGTATATTTATATGTGAATCTTCTCTTCCCTTATTAATTATTTCATGAGTTGCGTCATTGACTAATGCTATGTTTTTCAATCTCTAACAAAATTTTCTACTTATACTTTTCCTTATGTGGTGTCATCACCTACCATAAGATTAGCATATGATCTTTTTCATTTATTTACTTTCTTTTATTTATTTCATTTCTTTTATTCATCTAAAGCAAAAGAAAGGATCGGACTAAACTTTTATTCATCTAAAGCAATAGATCAAACTAAAATAAGTAACGTCAAAAGATAGTGAGGATGATACGATACCGGAGCACCTCCCCCAAGCTTGGCAGAAGCCAAGGGGAGTGCCCATACCCGATACTCAATTCTCTTTTGGTGATGAAGAAGAAGGTGGTGGTGATGAAGAGATCTTGTCCTCGGATTTCCATGGCAGTGGTCCACCATCATAAGAGGAGGAGTGAGTCGCACGGGTCCTGCAACTAGCAGCCAAACTCATACCTTTAAACCTCGCCTCATATCCAAAGACTTGGTTTTGGAGATCGTAGATCTGGCTTTGGAGGAAGTTGATTTTGTCATTGAGGGTGAAGACGATGTCCTTCATGGGCTTGCCATCCACCTTGAGATCACGGGAGAGGTCCGTGATCATGGGGTGATTGGCATTGAGTCCACGCTCCACCATCCCCTTGCACCGGAAGACCTCTTGTTCCATAGCTTCAAGCCTGGCCTCCATGGTTCCCGTTCCCTTGGGACCTTGCACATTGCGGATGTGAAGCATCCCCTCCCGCAGATATGGGTTGGTGACGTTCTTGAAGAACTTGTCCTTGGAGGAGCTTGAAACAGCCATGGTAGAAGGGAACTGACAGAAAACAGCAAGGAAAAGAAACAAAAGATTTCTCCGCGATACGGTGATCAATAGGTTCGGGGTGTATATAAAGATTTTTTATCTTGGGAAACAAGCAAAATGTAGAAAAATGGAGTCCGAAAGGTACCCCAGGCGGGCACAACCCACCTGGGCCCGCCTGGATTGCCAGGCGTGCCCTGGTGTCTTGTGCCCACTAGGGTACCCTTCCTAGAAGTTTCTTATTTTCCTATTTTTCTAAATATTCCAAAACTGACAAAAAATATTTTTGCGGATTTTTCGGAGTTCGTTTACTTACCGTATCACATACCTCCTTATTTTCACGATTCTGGAGTGTTCCGGAAGGACTCTTTTATGTGTTCTTCCGGTGTCAAAGTTTGGATAATATTACTTTCAACATTAATGGGCGTACCTAAGATATAATGTTTTATTCGTTACCCGTTGACAATCTTCGTGTTAGTACCTTCAACATTATATATTTTGTTGGCTCCAGACCGATAAACCACCTCGATGACATAGGGTCCTTCCCATTTTGAGGGGAGTTTTCCTGCAAAGAATCTGAACTGAGAGTTGTACAAAAGAACATATTCTCCTACTTTAAACTCACGCTTTTGGATTCTTTTATCATGCCATCTTTTAACTCTTTCTTTAAACAACTTAGAATTTTCATAAGCTTGGTTTCTCCATTCATCTAAAGAGCTAATATCAAATAACCTCTTTTCACTAGCAAGTTTGAAATCATAATTGAGCTCTTTTATTGACCAATATGCTTTATGTTCTAACTCTAGAGGCAAATGACAAGCTTTTCCATAAACCATTTTATAAGGCGACATACCCATAGGATTTTTGTATGCTATTCTATAAGACCAAAGTGCATCATCTAATTTCTTAGACCAATTCTTCCTGGACCTATTGACAGCCTTTTGCAAAATTAAATTTATTTCTCTATTGCTAAGTTCAACTTGACCACTAGACTGAGGATGATAAGGTGATGCAATTCTATGGTTAACATCGTACTTGGCAAGCATTTTACTCAAAGCACCATGAATAAAGTGTGAACCACCATTAGTCATTAAGTATCTTGGGACTCCAAACCTGGGGAAAATAACTTCCTTAAGCATTTTAATAGAGGTGTTGTGATCAGCACTACTAGTTGAAATAGCTTCTACCCACTTAGTAACATAATCAACAACAACCAGAATATGTGTATACCCATTAGAGGAAGGAAAAGGTCCCATGTAATCAAATCCCCAAACATCAAATGGTTCAACAGCAAGTGAATAATTCATAGGCATTTCTTGACGCTTACTGATATTACCTATTCTTTGGCATTCATCACAAGATAAGATGAACTTACGGGCATCCTTGAAGAAAGTAGGCCAATAAATTCCATACTGCAATACCTTGTGAGCAGTTCTGTCTCCAGCATGATGCCCTCCATAAGCTTCGGAGTGACATTTCCGTAGGATTTGTCCCTGTTCATGCTTAGGTACACAACGTCTAATAATACCATCTACTCCTTCTTTATAAAGATGTGGGTCATCCCAAAAGTAATGTCTTAAATCATAAAAGAATTTTTTTTCTTTTGTTGGTATGTAAAGCTAGGTGGTAAATATTTAGCAACAATGTAATTAGCATAGTCAGCATACCAAGGAGTGTTATGAGCAACATTTATTGCAGCAAACTGCTCATCAGGAAAACTATCATCAATAGGTAGTGGGTCATCAGACCCATTTTCAAGCCTAGACAAGTTATCAGCTACGGGGTTCTCAACTCATTTTCTATCAGTGATATGTAAATAAAATTCTTGTAGCAAGAGAACCCATCGAATAAGTCTAGGTTTAGCATCTTTCTTTTCCATAAGATATTTAATAGTAGCATGTTCGGTGTGAACAATTACTTTTGAATCAAAAATATAAAATCTAAATTTATCACAAGAAAACACCACTACTAAGAATTCTTTTTTAGTAGTAGCATAGTTTTGTTGAGCACTGTCTAGAGTTTTACTAGCATAATGAATAACATTCAGTTTCTTATCAACTCTTTGTCCTAGAACAGCACCAACAGCATAATTACTAGTGTCACACATAATTTCAAAAGGCAAGTTCCAATCAGGTGGTTGAACAATAGGTGCAGAAATTAAGGCTTTCTTGAGTGTTTCAAAGGCTTCTAAACAATCATCATAAAAAACAAAAGGAATATCCTTTTGCAAAAGAATCGTAAGAGGCCTAGAGATTTTAGAAAAGTCTTTGATAAATCTCCTATGGAAACCAGCATGACCTAAGAAACTACGAATACCTTTGATATCTTTAGGACATGGCATTTTCTCAATTGCATCAACCGTAGCTTTGTCCACTTCAATACCTCTTTCAGAAATTTTATGTCCCAAGACAATACCTTCATTAACCATAAAGTGGCACTTTTCCCAATTCAGGACAAGATTTTTTTGCTCGCATCTCTGCAAAACTCGGTCAAGATTGCTTAAATAATCATCAAAAGACTTCCCATAAACAGAGAGATCATCCATGCAAACCTCAACAATCTTTTCTCAAAAGTCAGAGAATATAGCAGTCATACATCTTTGAAAGGTAGCAGGTGCATTGCATAAACCAAAAGGCATACGTCTATAAGCATAAGTTCCAAAGGGACAAGTAAAAGTGGTATTTTCTTGATCAGGTTGAGAAACACGTATTTGTGAAAAACCAGAATATCCATCAAGGAAGCAAAAATGTGTGTGCTTAGATAATCTTTCTAGCATTTGATAAATAAAAGGCAGAGGGTAATGATCTTTTCTAGTTTCTTTGCTTAATTTTCTAAAATCAATTACCATTCTATAGCATGTAACAATTCTTTGTGGAATAAGTTCATTCTTATCATTAGGAACAACAGTTATACGTCCTTTCTTAGGGACACAATGAGCAGGACTTACCCATCTACTATCAGCTATGGGATAGATTATACATGCTTCCAGAAGTCTTAAGATTTCCGTTCTTACCACTTCCTTCATCTTCGGATTTAACCGATGTTGGTGATCAACAACGGGTTTAGCATCAGGTTCCATATTAATTTTATGCTGACATAGAGTGGGACTAATGCCCTTTAAATCATCAAGAGTATATCCAATAGCATCTCGGTGCTTCCTTAGAACTTTCAGTAATCTTTCTTCTTCATGTTCTGAAAGGTTAGCACTAATAATAACAGGATATATCTTCTTTTCATCAAGATAAGCATATTTCAAAGTGTCTGGCAATTGTTTTAATTCAAACACATGATCACCTTTAGGTGGAGGAGGACCTCCTGGAGTTTTAATAGGCAAATTGTGTTTAAGCAGAGGATGTTGTTCAAATAAAATCTTATCTATTTCATTTCTTTCATGCATATATAAATCATTTTCATGGTCTAGCCAATATTGTTCTAGTGGATCAGTAGGAGGCACATCAATAGAAGCAAGACCAATTAATTCATCTTTACTAGGCAATTATTTTTCATGAAGCTTTCTACTAAACTTGGAAAAATTAAAATCATGAGACTCATCACCAAAACTAACACCGACAGTTTGTTTCTCACAGTCTATTCTAGCATTAACGGCGTTCAAGAAAGTTCTACCAAAGATAATGGGACAAAATTCATCTTGTGGGGAACCAAGAACAAGAAAATTAGTAGGGTATTTTATTTTCCCACACAAGACTTCAACATCTCTAACAATCCCACTTGGTGATATAGTGTCTCTATTAGCAAGTTTAATAGTAACATCTATGTCTTCTATCTCTACGGGTGCTATGTCATCCATAATTTCTTGATATAAGGAATAAGGAATAGCACTCACGCTAGCACCTATGTCACATAAACCATGATAACAGTGATCTCCTATTTTAACTGAGACAACGGGCATGCCAATAACAGGTCTATGTTTATCCTTTTTATCAGGTTTGGCCATTCTAGCAGCTTCTTCACAGAAGTAAATAACATGCCCATCTACATTTTCTTCCAAGAGATCCTTAACCATAGGAATACTAGGTTCTACCTTAATTTGTTCTTCAGGTTTAGGTGTTCTAATATAGCTTTTGTTAACTACAGTTGAAACTTTAGCATGTTCCTTTATCCTAACAGGGAAAGGTGGTTTCTCAATGTAAGCAGTAGGAACAACTGGATCAACATTGTAAAGTATAGTTTCTTCTTAAACTGGTACCGATTCTTTAATTTCTTCTTTAATAGGTGGGTGATATTTAAACCACTTCTCTTTAGGGAGATCAACATGAGTAGCAAATGATTCACAAAAGGAGGCTACTATCTCAGAGTCAAGTCCATATTTAGTGCTAAATTTTGAAAAGCATCAGTATTCATTAAAAGATTTAACACAATCATACTTAAGTTTAATACCTGACTCTTTACCTTTGTCGAGTTCCCGATCTTCAAAGCTGTGTTTAATTCTTTCCAAAAGATCCCACCAGAATTCAATAGTCTTCTTCATAAAAGAGCCAGCACAAGAAGTATCAAGCATGGTTTGATCATCACGAGAAAGCCGAGCATAAAAATTCTGGATAATAATTTCTCTTGAAAGCTCATGATTGGGGCATGAATATAACACTGACTTAAGCCTCCCCAAGCTAGAGCATTACTTTCTCCTTCACAAGGCCAAAAGTTATATATATAATTCTGATCATGATGAACTAGATGCATAGGATAATTTTTTTGATGGAACTCCAATTTCAACCGATTCCAATTCCAGGATCCAATATCATCGCATAGCCTATACCATCTCAATGATTTTCCCTTCAAAGATAAAGGGAAAACCTTCTTCATAACTTCATCTCCGGGTAAACCTGCAAGCTTGAATAATCCACAAATTTGTTCTACATATATCAAGTGCATATCACGATGTTCGGTTTCGTCTCCTGCATCAGGATTAGCTAGCAGTTGTTCTATCATACCCGAAGGAACTTCATATTCAATATTTTCAGTAGGTGCGGTAGGTTGAGGGGTGATACGTATCCCATGTATCTATAATTTTTTATTGTTCCATGCGGTTTTCTTATCAATCTTGGATGTTTTATAATCATTTTATAGTCATTTTTTGGTACTAACCTATTGACATAGTGCCATGTGCCAGTTGTTGTTTTTCCATGTTTTTTAAATCATAGGAAATCAATATCAGACGAAGTCCAAATGCCACAAAACTCCACGATGATTTTTTATGGGCCAGAAGGAAGGCAATGGTCCCTGGTTGCACCTGGGGGTGCCCCGAGGGCGGCACAACCCACCAGGGCGCGCCAGGAGGCCCAGGCGCGCCCTGGTGGGTTGTGCCCACCTCGGGTGCCCCCGGGACCGCCTCTTTGCTCTATAAATACCCCAAAAATACCAGAACCCTAAAAGCATCGACGAAATATTCATCCAGCTGCCGCAGAGTCCAGAACCACCAGATTCAATCTAGACACCATCTCGGATGGGGTTCACCACCTCCATTGGTGCCTCTCCGATGATGCGTGAGTAGTTCCTTGTAGACCTTCGAGTCTGAAGTTAGTAGCTAGATGGCTCTCTCTCTCTCTCTCTCTCTCTCTCTCTCTCGCTGAATTCTCAATACAATGGTCTCTTGGAGATCCATATGATGTAAATCTTTTGCGGTGTGTTTGTTGGGATCTGATGAACTTTGAGTTTATGATCAGTCATATCTTTTTATATCCATGAAAGTTATTTGAGTTTCTTTGATCTCTTATATGCATGATCTCTTATAGCCCCGTATTTCTTCTCCGATATTTGGGTTTTGTTTGGCCAACTTGATCTATTTATCTTGCAATGGGTAGAGGTGCCCGGTAGTGGGTTCGATCTTACGGTGCTCGATCCCAGTGACAGAAAGGGAACCGACACGTATGTATCGTTGCTACTATTGATAAAAAGACGAGATCTATATCTACCGTCATATAGATAAACGGATCTTGTCTACATCATGTCATCGTTCTTATTGCATTACTCTGTTTTTCCATGAACTTAATACACTAGATGCATGCTGGATAGTGGTCGATGTGTGGAGTAATAGTAGTAGATGCAGGCAGGAGTCGGTCTACTAATCTTGGACGTGATGCCTATGTAATGATCATTGCATGAATATCGTCATAATTATTTGAGGTTCTATCAATCGCCCAACAGTAATTTGTTTACCCATCGTTTGCTATTTTTCTTGAGAGAAGCCACTAGTGAAACCTACGGCCCCCGGGTCTTCTTTCTCATATATTTGCTTGCGATCTACTTTTCCTTTGCATTTTTATACAGATCTATTAAACCAAAAATACTTTGCTGCATTTTATTTTATTTGCGATCTATTATTTCAATCTATTACAACTTTCTCCCGTCTACGCACCGTTTCTGGCGCCGTACCCCGAAAGGGATTGACAACCCCTTTAACACGTCGGGTTGCGAGGTGTTGTTATTTGTGTGCAGGGGCTGTTTACATTGTGTTGCTTGGTTCTCCTACTGGTTCGATAACCTTGGTTTCATTTCTGAGGGAAATACCTACCGCCGTTGTGCTGCATCATCCCTTCCTCTTTGGGGAAATACCAACGTAGCTTCAAGCGACATCAAAAGGAATTTCTGGCGCCGTTGTCGGGGAGGATCTTCCACATAACCAGGTTCCTAATCACAAATTTCATCTCCTTGCAATTTACATTATTCGCCATTTGCCTCTCGTTTTCCTCTCCCCCACTTCACAAAAATTTGCCGTTTTATTCGCCTCTCTTTTTTCGTTCGCCGTTTTCTTGTCAGATCTATCCTTTGCTTGCAATCATGAGTAATTTCGGTATGGCACCAACAGATGATGGCCTGACTCCTAAGATTGGACGCACAGGCAATCTGGATGCTAGAACTTTTATCTTGGGGCAAGGGAATGTTATGGGGAAAGAACGTATCCAAGAATTTTTTAATTGTGTTGGAAATCTGAGTCTTGATGATGCTCATATACTTAAAACTACTAGATCTTATGCGGAGGCTATTTCAGCACTAGTTCTGAAACTTGAAAGTAAATTTATTCGCACTCATCCCACTTTGAAAAGATTGTTTTTGAGCTTCCCGAAATAAAGAATCCTAGAGCCAAAAAGTTGGCCACGCTCGTTCTTATGAACGAGTTTGGCTACAAAATTCGAGAAGCTAGGGAAATCTTTGACTTTTATGGTATGAATCATGAAAAACCTGTGATAGATGAAATTCTTTACAATAGTGACTATGCACTAAGGCATTTGCTTGGGGATAATAAGATCTTTGATGAGAATCTTAAAAAGGAGGTCCCCGTTCTAGAAATAATCCAACGAGTTTTTATTAATGTTAATCAACACTATTCTTGGATTGTTGCGGGAAATCAAAGGGGTTATGAGGAAAACCAACTAAGAAATGCTACAGTTTCTATAGATAATATGTTTTATGTTGTGTTCACAAAACCTCCTAGTGAAAATACCTCGAAGAAAATTAAGAAGAAGGACGACAAAACTTAGATCATTGCTTTATGCCTAGCTAAGGGCGTAAAACTATAGCGCTTGTTGGGAGGCAACCCGATGAATAAATTTTATTTTTTGCTTTTTGCTTTCTGTTCTTGTGTGTTTACACAATTATTCTACTGTTATGATTGTGTTTTTTATGTTTTAATTAGTGTTTGTGCAAAGTAGAACCAATAGGATCTTCTTGGGTGATAGTTGTTTGATCTTGCTGAAAAAGACAGAAACTTTGTGCTCATGAAAATAATTGTTAAAATTCACCATTACGTGATAAAATGCCAATTCTTTTTGTAGAAGATCAATATACAAATTATCCAGGCTGTCCTAGTTTTTCAGAATTTTTGGAGTTTCAGAAGTATTCGAACAAATCAGATTGCTACAGACTGTTCTGTTTTGACAGATTCTGTTTTCTTTGTGTTGTGTGCTTATTTTGATGGCTCTATGGTTTTATTTGATGTGTTTTTGCCATAGAAAAGTTTAAATACAGTAGATATAATACAAAAACAAAATAAGAATTGGTTTGATACAACACTTATAGTAGTGGTTTATTTTTCTTACACTAACGGATCTCACGAAAGTTTTGTTGAGTTTTGTGTGTTTGAAGTTTTCAAGTTTTGGGTTATCTTACGATGGATGAAGGAAGGATGTAAGAGCATAAGCTTGGGGATGCCCCGGCATCCCAAGCTATTATCCAAAAATGAGCAACCAACTAATCTTGGGGATGCCCCCGAGTGCCATCCCCGCTTTCTTCCAACAACTATCGGTATTTTACTCGAGGCTATATTTTTATTCGTCACGTGATATGTGTTTTGCTTGGAGTGTCTTGTATGATATGTGTCTTTGCTTGTTTTATTTTGTGTTTTAAGTCTTCAATCCTTGCTAGACACACCTATTTGAGAGATCCAAAATTATATCATGACTTGTTAGAATTGCTCTCTATGCTTCACTTAAATCTTTTATGAGCTAGGACTTGCTCTAGTACTTCACTTATATCTTTTTGAGAACGGCGTGCTTAGTATTTTTGAAGAAATTCTATCTTACTTCACTTAGATTTATTTGAGAGTTAGTAAAAAATTTAAGAAATTCTCTCTTGCTTCACTTAAATTATTTTGAGAGAAAGAAAATTTGTTATGCTCATGATCTTCACTTATATTTGTTTGAGCTTATGAAAAGCAACACATGAAAATTAGTCCCAAAGTGATAGATATCCAAGAAGGATAAAGAAAAAGAAAATTCCATGAAGATCATTGGACAAAGTAAACTTGATTCTTAGTAATAGTTTTGAGATATGATGGTGTGATATGTGAGTTATGTTGATGAGTAATTGTGCTCTAGTAAGAATATTGGTGTTAAGGTTTGTGATTCCCTATGCATGCACGAAAGTCAATAATCATGCAATGAAAATTATATCCTACTTGTGGTGCATTATTCGGTGTTAATTATGCTTAATGCTTGCTTATGAGATTATTCCTTTCTTGGTTGGTCGCTTTTGAGTCTTTTGCTAGCCTTCACTTTGCACTAAGTATGATCTCTACTTGTGCATCCAAAATCCTTTAAACCAGTTTTGCCACATGAGTCCACTATATCTACCTATATGCAGTATTATTTTGCCGTTCTAAGCAATTTTGCATGTGCCATCTCTAATTTTCAAAATAAACTTCTCTTTTGTGTGTTTGTTTCGCTCGCGGAACGGTAACGGGTGGCTAATATTTTCCATGCTGGATGTGTTATTCTCAAGATGAGTGTTTATTCACTTGTCATTGCACCAGAGTAAGGCAAAGGTCTTAGGGATGCCCAGTCCCGAAATGCAAAAATGAATTTACTTTATGTTGTCAAATAATAAATTCCTTGGAAAGTGTTGGTATGGAGGGCACCCGTGGATACGGTTAGCCATGGAAAGTGAAAGTATGGTGGAAAAAGGAATAAAATTTATTTTCTGTTTGGGAACTGCCTATGGCATATCTAGCATGGAAAGTGTTGGGAACTCTGAGTCGTTTTCGTTGGTGGTATGGATACACCTCCTAAAATGTTTTTATCTCTATTTTTTCGCTTTGAGCTCTGGCACCTCTACAAATCCCTACTTCCCTCCGCGAAGGGCCTTTCTTTTACTTTATCAATTTTTATTTTGAAATTTGAGTCTCCATCTTCTCAAAAGTACCAACTAGGAGGCAACATGATCGTGCTTAAGTATTGGGTGTAGTTAATATTTGAGTGTGTTTCATGAATGGATCAATGTTTGAGCATGATGGGCTAGGGATAACTTATTTTAGCATTGATATTTTGAAAGACATGGTTGCTTGTTGATATTCTTGAGTATCTAAATTATTATGTCAAAACTAGACTATTGCTTTGAATCACATAAAAGTCCAAATGTCCATGCTATAAATAAAAAGAATATGATATTACATGATGAACATCACTCCACATCAAAAATTCTGTTTTGATCACTTACCTACTCGAGGACGAGCAGGAGTTAAGCTTGGGGATGCTGATACGTCTCCAACGTATCTATAATTTCTGATTATTCCATGTTGTTTTATTATCAATCTTGGATGTTTTATAATCATATTATAGTCATTTTATATCATTTTTTGGTACTAACCTATTGACATAGTGCCAAGTGCCAATTGCTGTTTTTTCCATGTTTTTTACATCGCAGGAAATCAATACCAGACGAAGTCCAAATGCCACGAAACTTCACGATGATTTTTTATGGGACAGAAGGAAGGCAATGGGCCCTGGTTGCACCTGGGGGGTGCCCCAAGGGGGGCACAACACACCAGGGCGTGCCAGGAGGCCCAGGCGTGCCCTGGTGGGTTGTGCCCACCTCGGGTGCCCCCGGACCGCCTCTTTGCTCTATAAATACCCCAAAATACCAGAACCCTAAAAGCATCGACAAAATATTCATCCAGCCGCCACAGAGTCCAGAACCACCAGATCCAATCTAGACACCATCTCGGATGGGGTTCACCACCTCCATTGGTGCCTCTCCGATAATGCGTGAGTAGTTCTTTGTAGACCTTCGGATCCGTAGTTAGTAGCTAGATGGCTCTCTCTCTCTCACTGAATTCTCAATACAATGGTCTCTTGGAGATCCATATGATGTAACTCTTTTGCGGTGTGTTTGTTGGGATCTGATGAACTTTGAGTTTATGATGAGTCATATCTTTTTATATCCATGAAAGTTATTTGAGTTTCTTTGATCTCTTATATGCATGATCTCTTATAGCCCCGTATTTCTTCTCCGATATTTGGGTTTTGTTTGGCCAACTTGATCTATTTATCTTGCAATGGGTAGAGGTGCCCGGTAGTGGGTTCGATCTTACGGTGCTCGATCCTAGTGACAGAAAGGGAACCGACACGTATGTATCGTTGCTACTATTGATAAAAAGACGAGATCTATATCTACCGCCATATAGATAAACGGATCTTGTCTACATCATGTCATCGTTCTTATTGCATTACTCTGTTTTTCCATGAACTTAATACACTAGATGCATGCTGGATAGTGGTCGATGTGTGGAGTAATAGTAGTAGATGCAGGCAGGAGTCGGTCTACTAATCTTGGACGTGATGCCTATGTAATGATCATTGCCTGGATATCATCATAATTATTTGAGGTTCTATCAATTGCCCAACAGTAATTTGTTTACCCATCGTTTGCTATTCTTCTCGAGAGAAGCCACTAGTGAAACCTATGGCCCCGGGTCTTCTTTCTCATATATTTGCTTGCGATCTACTTTTCCTTTGCATTTTTATTCAGATCTATTAAACCAAAAATACAAAAATACTTTGCCGCATTTTATTTTATTCGCGATCTATTATTTCAATCTATTACAACTTTCTCCCGTCCATGCATCGTTTCTGGCGCCGTACCCCGAAAGGGATAGACAACCCCTTTAACACGTCGGGTTGCAAGGTGTTGTTATTTGTGTGCAGGGGCTGTTTATGTTGTGTTGCTTGGTTCTCCTACTGGGTTCAATAACCTTGGTTTCATTTCTAAGGGAAATACCTACCACCGTTGTGCTGCATCATCCCTTCCTCTTTGGGGAAATACCGACGTAGCTTCAAGCGACATCAAGGGTTAGCTAATTGTGGTTCCGGTCGAGGTGAAGATACCCCGAACAAACCCCTCAAAGGATTGTTTTTTCCATAGTAACAAGTGACAGTAAATTTGAGCACACTATATAAATGTTTCCTTACCAAATTCCACTTACCAAATGCGCTTCATTCCCCGGCAACGGCGCTAGAAAATAGCATTGATGACTGAGAAGTATAGTGGATGAATTGTAGCTCTTTTCGATAAGTAAGAGTGTCGAACCCAACAAGGAGCAGAAGGTAATGACAAGTGGTTTTCAGTAAGGTCATGTCTGCAAGTGCTGAAATTGTAAGTAACAGAGTAGTTTGATAGCAAGATAATTTGTAACGAGCAAGTAACGATAATAGTAGCAAAAGTGCAGCAAGGTAGCCCAATCCTTTTGAGGGAAAGGACAGGCCAAAACGGTCTCCTGTGATAAGCAATGCGTTCTTGAGGGTACATAGGATTTTCATCTAGTCACTTTCACCATGTTTGTTTGATTCGTGTTCGGTACTTTGATAATTTGATATGTGAGTGGACCGGTGTTGTTCTTACTTGAACAAACCTCCTACTTATGATTAACCCTCCCGTAAGCATCCGCAACTACGAGAAAAGTCTTAAGAATGAATTCTAACCATAGCATTAAACTTTTGGATCCAATCGGTCCCTTGTGGAATAGCCCATTGTCGGTGGGAAACGACGCCTATGGGATCACAAGAATCCCTACTACGGTTGCTGGGGCGCGGGGTTGTGAGAAGAGCAGGATTAATAGTCAGCACAAGGGTCGTTTACCTAGGTTCGGGCCGCGAGGATGCGTAAAACCCTAGTCCTGCTTTGGTGGATGTACTGAGTGTTCTTGAGCTCTCAAACTAGCTATGGTGGCTGTGTAGTTCCAAAGAGCCGAATCCCCCTCCAGTACGCCATGGGCCTCCTTTTATAGTCGAAAGGGGCTGCCACAGTGGCACACAGGAGGTGGAAAGGCCTACAGTACTATGAGCTTATCGCTCGTGTTATAGGAAAAGATGCATTTAATGCGTTGCTTAGGTGTCCCTTAGCTTTATTGGGGACGGGAACGAGGCCCGTCCCGTCCGTTGCCGCCTCGCCTTACTTCGACACGCGCCCAGGCCAGCGGTGCATGTGGCGCCATGTAGGCAGGCAGGCAGCTGAGGTTGCGCGGTGGTAGGGTCTTCACGAAGATCTGCATGCCACCACGCAGGTGCTTGCTGAGTTGGCGTCGAGGCTGCCCGTCGCCACGCAGGTGCCTGCCCAGCTGGTTGAGCTAGCAGCTTCTTGGGGACGGCGGTGGAGCCTTGCTCGACGCGGGCCTGGCTGTGGCCCCGCCGACGCCCTCGGCAAGGGCCTTGCCGGGGGCCCGGCAAGGGTCTTGCCGTGGTGTTGCAGTCGTCCCCGGCAAGGCGCTTGCCGGGGGTCTTGTGGATCTCCTCGGCAAGGATCCCGCCAAGGGTCGCCGTCTCCTGGTTCTCAACTGATCTCATATCTTTATGGTCTTGACAAAGATCTGCATGCCACCACGGAGGTGCCTCCCAGGCCCTAGTTCCAATGTAGTTGGTTGAGTTGGAACCTGTGGTCTCAAGGGTGGCTCACTCTGTTGGCGTCGGGCGTGCCACCCTGGCAAGGCCCTTGCCGGGGCTGCCAAGGTTGCCCCCGGCAAGGGTCTTGCCCGGGGAACCTGCTTCCCCCTTCTGTCCTTTGTGTTATTGGTCTTGGCGTTGCCTTGGGCTTCTTGTGCTTTTGGCTTCTCTCCGGCTTCCCTCCTTTGCCCTGCTATGTGCGGCCGCGGCGCGCGGCTCTGACTGCCCGTGCACAAGTAAAGGGGTCAAAAGGAGAGCCCCTACTTTTGTACACCGACAGGAGCCCCCGGGCCTGGGCCACACGTAAGCGCGACACGTTGTTTGGCCAGGCCCAAAACGGTGCGGGTAGGCGGGGCGGATTTTTACCGCGGTAACTCTTCGTCCGCCGCGCTTCCCCACGACCCGCGTTGAACGCGCGACGTGGGGAATCGTTTGTGACGTGGGAGGCATGCGTGGGGAGGTTCCCGCACGCATGCGTCACATCGTAGTTAATGGGAAAGGAGGCGGCCCGTGCCTTCCACGTAAAAAGGAATAACCGCGGGCGCGCTGCTCACTTTACCCCCTTCCCTGCATCTTCTCCAATCTTAGAGCCACCACCCCCTTTCTTCCTCTTTCTCGGGTTCTTGCCTTCGCTCGCCGCCGCAGTGTCTCCGCCGTCCTCTGTCTCTTGCTTCCCCCAGCCGCCATGGCGCCCAAATCCACCAAGGGCAAGGGAGTGGCCAAGGACGCCGGAGCGACGGAACCGCCGGAGAGCGCGCTGGCGGCTCAATGGACCCAGCTCGCCTACTTCCCCTTGACGGTCGACGCGATCGAACTGCGGGATTACTTCAAGCCTCTGTGGGTGGTGAAGACGGGGGGAGAGACGACGCGACATCCAGCCACGCGCGTCATCCCCGCCAACTGCACCGAGGCCGCCCCAAATCGGTACCCTTTCTTTGTCGACTACTTCTCCTGCGGGCTCTATCCCCCCTTCTCCGATTTCTTCAGCGACGTCATGCACACCTACGGCTTCCACCTTTTGGATTTTACTCCAAATGCCGTGGCGTGCATGGCTCTTTTCGCGCACCTCTGCGAGGGCTTCGCCGGGGTACATCCCAACACGGCGCTCTTCCGCCACTACTTCTCCCCTCGGATCCAACCGGGGGGCGCCATTTCTGGTTGCGTCACCTGGATCCCAAGGTCCAAGGGGGCGTACCCGGAGGGCGCCATGAAGGAGTGGTGGGAAGAATGGCGGGGCCGGTGGTGCTGGATTGAGGAGAAGGACCCGCCGGACTTTTGCCGGGTCTGCAAGGTGCCGCCGGTCCGCAGAAACGATTGGAGCAACGTCGATGCTGACGACGCGGAGCTTACGGTTGCCACCACCAGGATTCTCTGCCTCACCGAGGCCGGGCTCACCCTCGAGATGATCGGGGCGGACTTCATCCGCCGCCGAATCGCTCCCCTGCATAACAAGGGGAGACCGGCATGGCTCTTCATGAACGCCGCCGACATCATGAGGCTCCGCCCCGGCCTCGACCACAACCTCACGGTGATGAGGCACACCCATCTCTGCCAGCGGCTCTTCCAGCTCGACGTGAACCACGATGGCGAGGTTGAGCGGACCGGCAGGGCCGCGATGGCCGGCAAGGTCGTCAAGGGCCCTTGTTCAAGTTGCCGGCAAGGGTGGTCCCGCTGAGCAACAACTCGCGCCGGACCGACATCATCGCCATGATGCCGGACTTCAACGCGCACGGCCTTGACCCGAGGTGGGTTGAGCCGGAGGAGATTCAAGTGCAGGAGTTCTTCGACACCTTGGATGAGGGGTACGTCACCGTCGAGCCGCGGCTCGTCTAGGACACCTCCCAGGTGGAGCTGGACTACATCGCCGCTAGGGCGGTGGAGGCGAAGCTCGCCGAGGAGGCCGGCAGCGCCGCCGGCGTGGAGGACAAGGCCGCGACGGAAGCGGAGGAGAAGGAGCTCGCCCAGTGGGCGGAGGCCGCCGGGGAGGCCAGCAGCGCCGGCACCTGGGCCCCTCTCATCGAAGATGTGGTCGGTGAGTCATCGGAGGAGGAGGCCGAGGAGGAGGAGGCCGCGGCCGTCGACCCTCCAGCCACGGGGAGAGGATGGGTTCTGCGGCGGGCCACCTCCGGCGAGCCGGTCCGGCCCGGCAGGGCCGTGCAGCTGCGGCAGGCCCAGGAGATGTCCGCACGCCAGACGAGGACCGCGGCGGCGAAGAAAGTGGTGAAGGCCGCGGTGGCGAAGGAGAAGGCATCCGCTTCTTCCTCGGCAAAGCGCGTTCATAGGCCACCTCCTTCCCCTCCTCCGGCAGACGTTGACGCGGGGGTCACCTTTGATTTCGGGTCCCTCAGCCCAAGGAGGAAGTGGAAAGCAACAGAGGAGGAGGTGGATGACGAGTAAGCATCTTGCTCTTTTCTGTCATCTCCGTCTCCCCAATCTGTACCGCTCGTCTTGACTTGTTTTCATCCTTGCAGGGATGCGGAGACGCTTGCCCAGAGGGTGAAGAGGGCCAAAGCCTTGGCGGGCAATCAGCACCCGGCGGGCACTTCGAGGGCACCGCAGGTGGTGCTGAGCAGCCCGGACAGCAGCCCCCGGCACAGCCCCCAGCGTAAGTTCATCATTCACCCCTCGTCAACATGTGTTGGGGGGCAAGATCTCCTGGTGCTGACCTTGCCGTAGTCGCAGGAGGAGGGCAGTAGCAGGAGGAGCCATAGAGGGCTACCCCTAACACGCCGCCCCCATCAAGCACGCCACCCCGAGGGGCGTCCCCGACAAGGGCGCCAAGCACCGAGCCCATGCACACGGAGGAGGGGGAGGAGAACTCCGGCGCCAGTGGCTTTGCGTCGGCGCCAAATGTTGGCGGGGAGGGGACCTCTGTTCCCTAGCCCGGCACCGGTAAGCCGCTCGCCTTTCGTCCTTGTTCTTTTTCTTTTCTTGCTGAGTCTCGGTCTTGGCTTTGTCTCATTCCCTTCTTGGTGTCCAGATCGCCCATCGGCGGACCAGGAGGATATAGACGCCATCATCGAGAACGTCGCCAAGGACGCCGCGGCGGAGGCCGAGAAGGTCGCTGCCGAGGAGTCCGCCAAGGGTGCTGCCGAAGACGCCGCCAAGGGGCCTGCCGGGGAGCCCGGCAAGGCCGTCACCGAGGAGGAGGTGGTCGATGACCAGTCTTCCTCCTCTGTTGCCTCCGGCTCCGGCAGGTATCTGAGGGTGACCGACGACCTCTTCGTCCACCTCCCAGGGGCGTCCAACTCTAGGGCGCCCGTTGAGGGAGAGGTGTTCGACGAAGAGGTGCTTGCCGCCGCCGGGCTCGAGGTCATCGATGAGCCGAGCGCCGGTGGCGACGGTTCTCAGGAGGAGCGGCTTCTCCAGGTCATGGGCGCCAATTTCTAGAAGCTCCAGGCGCTCCACCGCGCCCGCCTGGACAAAGCCAAGTCCAGGACGGCAACGGTGGACAAGGCGGAGGCGGACCTCAAGGTGCGCGTCGCCGAGGCGCAGACTTGGTTCCGCCAAGCTAGCGAAGAGCTGAAGGCCGCCCAGAGCGAGCTGGCCAGGCGCGACGTGGAGCTCACCATGAAGCTGGCCGACATCGAGAAGGCCCAGGAGACGGCGGAGGGCTTGGTCGCTGCAGCCGAGGCCGCTCGGACCCAGCATCAGGCCGCGCTGAACTCCCAGGAGGAGGACCTCGCCAAACGCGAGGCGGACCTCGACGCCAAACTCCGTGCCAAGGACGAGGAGGTGGGGAAGCTTGTCGCGCAGCGGACCCAAGAGCTGGAGCAGAGGCACAGGGAGACGCTCGATGCCCAGGCTCTGGTTCACGCCGGCAAGGTGAAGGAGCTGGAGGTGGAGCGGGACGGGCTGAAGGAGCAGGCCCTGAAGCTGTCCCAGGAGAAGGACACGCTCAACGGCGTCCTGACGGGGGCGCAGGGCACGGTCGTCAGCAGGGCCGGGGAGTTCTCCGAGGCCAACAACTCCATCAAAGACCTCAAGCTGAAGCTGGAGGGCCTCGAGGAGATGCTCTCAGAGGCCAAGGCTCGGGAGGAGACCCTGGCCAAGGATCTAGAGGCCGAGAAGCTGCAGCGGAGGGACGAGGCCGCCAACCACAAGGATTTCGCGGAGGGCGAGAATCGCTGGATCGGCCGCCTTGAGGACGTCGCTGGCAGGATCACCACGCAGCTGGCTGCCATGGGGATGCCAAATGTGAGGTACGCCCCAGAGCGCAGCGGGACCACCAACGCCAAGCTGACCCTGTTCTTCGAGGGTGTTCTCGGGGCCCTGGAGCAGTTCCACTCCGACAGGGCGGCTTCACTGGCCGACGAGAACCGAAGGCTCTGCCGGGTTGCCATGACCAAGGTCCTCACCAAGGTGGTGTACTGGAACCCCACCCTTGACTCCGACGCCGCGCTGGAGAGCTTGCCGGAGGGTACTGACCTCGCGCCGCTCAAGAAGCGTATCGAGCCCATCATCAGCCTCATCGGCGGAATCCAAATGGTGGAGGGCCAGCGCCGGGATTAGGCACCCCGTTTCTTATCGCTGCTGCAGGTTCATGACCAAGACAATTTCTATCTTTAGTTAGAACCACAGCAACAATTTGATGTAATATCACTCTGCAGCACTTTTGATATTATGCATGTTATTGCCCTGTTCGATTTTCCTTTGTATGTCCACCCTACGTTAATCGGGTAGGCTCGCCGGCGTGTAAACCCAGGGTGGCGTCTTGAGGACGGATCCCCATTGGCCTGTCGGGTGTGCTTGCTGCCGGGCAAACCACCTCACCGCCCCCGACATGGCCGTTCGAACTGTCGAGCTTAACTCGAGTCAGAATCGAGAGCGTTGCCAGGCTGTGGAAGGCTACCCTGCCACTCTCGACACGGCCGCTTGAGCTGTTGAGCGGACTCGAAACAGAACAAGGGTGTTGCCAATTGCGGGAGGGCCCCTTTGCGTGCAGGTTTTCCATACATAGGCGGAATCTCCGAGGACGATAACCTTATGTATAAAAGAAGATTGCTCAAGGCTCTGGATGACTTAGCTTTTCTGTTGCCGCGCTGGCATCTTTCGCGCTCGCAGGCGGCGCCTTTTTTCCTGGCAGTCTTCTTCTTTAGGAGCCATGGCGATGAAGAGCTGCTAGGCTAACTACTAGACCATATTCTCACAATTGCGCCCCCTACCTGGCGCGCCAAAGATGTTGGTGGGAAACGACACCTATGGGATCACAAGAATCCCTACTACGATTGCCGGGGCGCGGGGTTGTGAGAAGAGCAGGATTAACAGTCAGCACAAGGGTCGTTTACCCAGGTTCGGGCCGCGAGGATGCGTAAAACCCTAGTCCTGCTTTGGTGGATGTATTGAGTGTTCTTGAGCTCTCAAACTAGCTATGGTGGTTGTGTAGTTCCAAAGAGCCGAATCCCCCTCCAGTGCGCCATGGGCCTCCTTTTATAGTCGAAAGGGGCTGCCACAGTGGCACACAGGAGGTGGAAAGGCCTACAGTACTATGAGCTTATCGCTCGTGTTACAGGACAAGACGCATTTAATGCGTAGCTTAGGTGTCCCTTAGCTTTATTGGGGACGGGAACGAGGCCCGTCCCGTCCGTTGCCGCCTCGCCTTGCTTCGACACGCGCCCAGGCCAGCGGTGCATGTGGCGCCATGTAGGCAGGCAGGTAGCTGAGGTGGCACGGTGGTAGGGTCTTCACGAAGATCTGCATGCCACCACGCAAGTGCTTGCTGAGTTGGCGTCGAGGCCGCCCGTCGCCACGCAGGTGCCTGCCCAGCTAGTTGAGCTAGCAGCTGCTTGGGGACTGCGGTGGAGCCTTGGTTGACGCGGGCCTAGCTGTGGCCCCGCCGACGCCCTCGGCAAGCCCGGCAAGGGTCTTGCCGTGGCGTTGCAGTCGTCCCCGGCAAGGCGCTTGCCGGGGGTCTTGTGGATCTCCTCGGCAAGGATCCCGCCAAGGGTCGCCGTCTCCTGGTTCTCATCTGATCTCATATCTTTATGGTCTTGACAAAGATCTGCATGCCACCAGGAGGTGCCTCCCGAGCCCTAGTTCCAATGTAGTTGGTTGAGTTGGAACCCGTGGGCTCAATGGTGGCTCACTCTGTTGGCGTCGGGCGTGCCGCCCCGGCAAGGCACTTGCCGGGGCTGCCGAGGTTGCCCCCGGCAAGGGTCTTGTCGGGGGAACCTGCTTCTCCCTTCTGTCCTTTGTGTTATTGGTCTTGGCATTGCCTTGGGCTTCTTGTGCTTCTGGCTTCTCTCCGGCTTCCCTCCTTTGCCCTGCTATGTGCGGCCGCGGCGCGCGGCTCCGACTGCCCGTGCACAAGTAAAGGGGTCAAATGGAGAGCCCCTACTTTTGTACACCGACACGAATAAACTGGGGTTTAAGCTTCTGTCACTCTCGCAACCCATCATCTAATTGCTACTCCACAATGCATTCCCTTAGGCCCAAATATGGTGAAGTGCCATGTAGTCACATTCACATGACACCACTAAGGGAATCATGACATACATACTATCAAAATATCGAACACATATCAAGTTCACATGATTACTTGCAACATGATTTCTCTCATGACCTCAAGAACAAAAGTAACTACTCACAAATGAAAATCATGATCAAGATCAGAGGGGCATTAAATAGCATATTGGATCTGAACATATAATCTTCCACCAAATAAACCATATAGTAATCAACTACAAGATGCAATCAACACTACTAGTCACCCACAAGCACCAATCTATAGTTCCGGTAACAAGATTGAACACAAGAGATGAACTAGGGTTTGAGATGAGATGGTGTTGTTGAAGATGTTGATGGAGATTGCCCTCCCCAAGATGGGAGAGTTGTTGGTTATAATGAGGACGATGATTTCCCCCTCCGGGAGGGAAGTTCCCCCAGCGGAATCACTCCGCCGGAGGGCAAAAGTGCTCCTGCCCAAGTTTCGCCTCAATACGGCGGCGCTCCATCCCGAAAGTCCTTTCCTTATTTTTTTTTCTAGGCCAAAATGACATATACAAGAAGATGGGCACCGGAGGTGGGCCTAGGTGAGCACAACCCACCATGACGCGCCTGGGCTCCCCGACGCGCCCAGGTGGGTTGTGCCCACCAGGTGGGCCCCCTCTGGTACTTATTTTCTCCAATATTCTTCATATATTACATAAAAATTCTCCGTGAAGTTTCAGCTTGTTTGGAGTTGTGCAGAATAGGCAGCTTGACGTAGCTTTTCCAGGTCCAGATTTCCAGCTGCCGGAATTCTCCCTCTTTGTGTATACCTTGCATATTATGAGAGAAAAGGCATTAGAATTACTCCAAAAAGCATTATTATGGATAAAAACATCATAAATAACAGTAGGAAAATATGATGCAAAATGGACGTATCAGTTATTCCCTTCAAATTTATAGGGGCAATTTAAGCTCAATTTAATACTTGCATCACTATAATAATTATCAACTATATTAGTTAGGAACTAGATTTTAGTGGCCAAGATGGGCCACGTTACATATAATTTGTCACTTTTACAATGTCGTGAAGAAACATTATTAAAATATGCAATTGCGCTATTTAACATTGCTACTACTGCCTAAACTAGTCTGTCGTGTGCATCACCTAGTCGTCATCGTCCTCCTTGTCCGAACTGAGGTCTCCGACGTACGCCTAAGATTCAGAGCAACGAGTGATGACCATGAGTTGTGCCACCTCCTCCTCGTCGATCCAAGCTAGGTCGGAGCCCCCGATAATGTGCTCCTTCTGCCGGCGGCGCGCATCCTCTCCAATCTCAGAATGTCGTATCACTATTGCGACACGATCCTCGGGCTGTGACTCTGCCTGCTCGATTGGGGCGGCGTAGATAGGATAGCCTCGTTCACGGGGACGATGGCGCCCGAGGCGCTAGATCCATCGCGCCTGCTGCCATGGGCGCCTCCATTGCGACAACCACCACCACAGGCGCCTCCATCTTTATTGCACCTGCCACCACAAGAGGAGGATGCACCTACTGCTACTTGCAGAATCCTCCTCATGATTGCGTGACATCTGTGAGAGGATGTTCCGCTCTGCCACTAAAGTTCAACAATTAGGATGCGTTCTTGCGTGGTGTCATTGTCGCTGAGACTAGAGGAGATGGGAGGGCAGAAGGCGGGGAGGAGGAGCTACATGGCGGCCATCCGAACATCCACCTAGGGAATCCAAGTGGCCATGCCATTAATGGTCGTTTGGTTAGCGGTCACATCGCATCACTAACTGGTGATTAATCGAAATTTGGAGGTCGTGTATGAGCGGCATGCTGCTTCAAATTCAACCTTGGCGCGAAGAGCAAGATGCTCAAACTTCACTTCTGTGCTTACGGTTGGATATCGAGCATCACTGCTAGGGAAAAGCCTAGCAGTAGCACGGGTCTAAGGGCTATCAGTAGCGCGGGGCACTGCGCTACTGATACGGCGCTACAACTAAGATTTAGCAGTAGCGCGCTACTGCTATAGCTACTTAGCAATAGTGCTGTCCATACCAGCACTACTGCTAAGTGGCTTAGCAGTAGCGTTTTCCTGTGCAGCGCTAAAGAGCGCTACTACTATATTTTCACATATCTTTTTTTGCTATGTATTTGCGATGTTTTTGTACAGATTCTATACATTATTCTAATAATATCATAAAAACTGGCAATATGCTCATCATATCATACACATAAGAGTCTCATCATATCATCCAACACAAATCATGTCGTCACATCATAATCATGATATAGCTGTACAAGTTTCATGGCATGTCTCATCATACATAATGTAGTTCTTCTTGAGGCACCGGTTCGTATCCCTCTCTCGCACTAGCGCGTGAACCTAAACTAACTACTTTCTGCTTCGGCTCTGCTATCTAACCCTCTCTAGCTGTCGCTCGGACACTGGTACACCTGGGCCTGACACTCCGGCCACTCGTCGTATACTCCTGGTGTAGCACTTCTTCGCCATCGATGATCTATGTACCTGCATCATCAAAATTGCCGGAGTCCACCTCCGTGACCACCAGTGTAGTGGTGATGAGCTGGTTTGGGCATCGTATCCTCTTCGGTTTTGGTTCTATACCGGCTTCGTCGGTCTCGGTGCCGGTCTCGGTCTCAGCGCCGGTCTCGATGTCAGTCTCAGTCTCGGATGTGACAGGTGGGGCCTGCAACAACCGTTGCTCGTCGAGAAGGTTCAAATAAGCGTCTGCCGCCTCATAGACGTTGCAATCACCAGAACCCCGTACTTCATCGTTGCTAGCCATGTTTCCTACGATTAAATCTAGTCAATTAATTCTAGACCTAATAAAATGAATAATGACATAAAAAAGGCCTATGTTTTGCAGGAACGTTGACTCATTCCCGGTGCGGCAAATCTCGGGCACTCGATATGTCCTAGTTTGTAGCACAAGTCATGCAGAAATTCACGAAAAATTTCGGCATGACCTTTGCTAGAAAGTAGACAAATCGAGCACCTGAGATTTGCCGGAACGGAAATGAATCAACATTCTGGCAAAACATAGGCCACTCGGCTTCATTCCCTAGAAACAACAAAAGGCCACCTGGGCACAATCGAACCACTTCAATGTTGCATATAACAGGACCACTTAAGAACATGTACATGAACAACTACAAAGTAGATAAACATGAGCAAACACTATTGAGGAAGTTGCATATAACATGACCACTTCAAATTTGCATCTCTTAGTGTTTGACACTTCAAGAAAATCTACACAAATTTCAAATTATGAACCCTAGAACTCAATTCAAATTATGTCCTAAATTTTTGTCATAATAAAAAATCAGTAAAAATTAAGAACCTAGTACACTTGTAGCACTGATAGAAATTTATATTTTTATACTGATTTTTTTCTCTAAACTAAACCCTACTACCCTAATTAACATCTAGTTATACCCTACTGCCCTAGTACTTGAGCATCTACAAGTACTAACTAATTAGATGAAACCTAGCTAGCTACTTAAGCATCTACAACTACTTAAGCACCCATTGATGAACCCTAGGAATTATACAACTACTTAAGCATACATTGGGTGCAGAACAACTATACAAGTACTTAAGCAACTATATATACAACCCTATAATATATTTAGTTAACTACTTAAGCATATACAAGTTTGTCCTAAAAATATTATTTAGTTAAGTACTTAAGCATATACAAATTTGTCCTAAAAATTCAAATAACTACTAATTTCATTCATTTAGGTCATTCATTTAACTTCACCTAATAAACCTAGTAAAACCCTACTTCCCTAACTAAAAAACATCTAATTAACATCTACTAGTACCACTACTGCCCTAACCTAATTAACATCTACTAGTACCACTATATATACTACTAGCAGCAGTGCTGCAACATTTTCTTCATTTTGTTCTTCGAAAAAAACAACTATGAAAACAAAAACCATAATTAATCCCTAATGCCCTAACTAAATTTTTGCTCTAAACCCTACTGCCCTAGTTAAACCCTACTGCCCTAACTAAATATTTGCTCCAAACTAATTTTCTCTCTCTAACCTAGTTAACCTAATGAACCTAATTAACCTAGCTAGTTAACCTAGATAGTTAACCAAATTAACCTACATAGTTAACCTACTTAACCTAGCTAATTCCTAGGGTTCATAACTAAATTCACCTAAGTTAATTAACCTAGAGAGGAGGGGTGGGCTTACAGAGAGGAGGCGTTGAGGGTAGCTCGGGGGAACGGTTGCGGGTAGGTGCTCAGGGGAGACGGTGGCGCGGAGGGCGTCGAGGGTGGCTCCGGTGGCGTCTACGGCGGCTCCGGTGACGGCGAGGGAGGCAGGGGCGTCGAGGGAGGCAAGGGCGGCGAGGAGCGGACGAGGGTGGCTCCGGGGGCGCGCGGCTCCGGTGGCGGCGATGGCGCGCGGCTCCGGTGGCGGCTCCGGTGACGGCGACGGAGGCAGGGGTGACGAGGGAGCAGGGGCAGCGAGGAGCGGACGAGGGTGGCTCTGGGGGCGCGCGGCTCCGGTGGCAGCGATGGCGCGCGGCTCCAATGGCTGCTACGGTGACGGCGACGGAGGTAGGGGCGATGAGGGAGCAGGGGCGGCGAGGGAGAGGTTGGGGAGACGCGAGAAGAATGAGGAATTGGGGGAAGGAGGGACGCCCGCGCAAAGGCAAGTCAAACTTAGTAATAGCGCTTTTACCCAACAAGCGCTATAACTACTTAGCTATAGTGCTTTTTGGAAAAACGCGCTGCTGCTATAGATAAGTTAGCAATAGCGATTGTTAGTGAAAACACGCTATAGCTAAAGTAGCTATAGCGCTTTCGTCAAAACGCGCTGCTGCTATTGCTTTTATTTTTTTATTTTTTCTTTAATTTTCCTTTTCTTTTTTCCTTTCTTTTTTTCTTTTCTTTTCGTTTTGTTAGTTGCAACAGTGTCACCTTAAAATGCGTTGCTACTATTTTGTTAGCAGTAGCGCGGTTTCTAGAAGGGCGCTACTACTATACCAAGCCTGGCAGCAACGGTTAGAACAGTGAAAGTAGCAGCGCCTTTTATGAGGGAAGCGCTATTGCTATTTGGGTAGCAGTAGCGTGCTGCTTCGTCTCATGCTACTGTTATGTAGCAGTAGCGCTTTGTTTTAACAAGCCGTACTGACAAGTCTCTGTATATAAACTTTTTTCTGATAGTGCATATTGGCTCCGCAACCTCCTAACATGGAGGTTTGAAGGCTATGGAGGCTACGAGCTCCATAAATAATGGTGATCAAGATTTGTATGACGACTCCGTTAGAGTGTCATTTTGCGTCAACACGTCACATTGACATTTATTATGGCGATTGAGCCATATGATGACTCTGGTAGAGTTGCTCTTATAGCCTACAAATGACATGACAGTTGTATATCACATTAACTGGCTATATTATTTATTATTTTATTTTTTACGAAAAGCATCATATCTATTATGAAAGTTTACCTAAAGTACAAAGCATCTCAAACATAATCAAAATTAAATCAAAATTCTAAGACCACCGAACGACCACTACTGCAGCCAGAACGAGCGTCAACGCGCCGCTATCGCCACTCCCCTGCCAGAACTGGCTTAACCTTGTCGATGACAGCTGGGAAGTTCTCGTGCACGTTCCCTAAGGATCAGGATCCTGGAGCCGCAGTCATCGTCGTTAAACCCTTGCATAGATCTAAAGCATCGGACACCAAATATCGCCACATGACGAGAAACACTAACTTCATTGCCTCAAGAAGACGACAGAAATCTAGGCCGGAGCTCCATCGACTATGTCCAGATGGACAAACTCGAGGAGGATCGAAACTCGGAAGACAAATCCAAGAAGAAGCACCACCATCCACCCGCCGACACACCTTTGAGGACTAAAAAACCATAACCTGAACTACTAACCGAAGCGGAGGCACCGAGATTTCACTACCATCACTGGCAGCCGAAGCGGCTGGCAGAGGGGAGGCAAATCCACAGACTCACCTGTAAATCTTGGAAGGGAGAGCTTGCGCTAGCCGCATAGGGTCAGGGAGAAAACCAATTGGCTATCTTATTAGCCATGCTCTACTACAGTCTAGAACTCGAGATACCTCTCCATCCATCCCTTGCAAGAAAAGAAGAGAGGAACCCCAGCCTGAGTCCATATAATAAGCATCATCCCTCCTAGTGAAACGGAACAGGTTGCACTTGCAACTTTGCAAAGACCAAAGTACAAAGCGCTAATAAAAAACTGAGGATAAGTTAAGCACATACATCGGGAAAGGGAGCCCTCTCCCTCGGAATTTGTAGGCGCCACATCTGAAGGCAATTTTTAAGTGCGTCCAATGGTGGCTTAAAGTGCTTAAGATATGGGGTTTCGAGGTTGCAGACACGAGGTGCAGGACACCCACATGCACACTCTGTGAGTTCCAACCCCTCCTTGCTCCTTGCCAACTTTAGGGTTTGGGCTTCTCACAAAAAGAAATTAGGGTTAGGGTTCCACACCATGACAGATTGACAGGTGCCGCAGCAATGTAAGACTCTCTCTCTCTCTCTCTCTCCCTCCCCTCCCCCCTCCCACTCTCTCTCCTTCGACAAGTCGCAGTGGTAAAGATCTGCCAGTGACATCATTCAAGGGCCGGAGATGAACAGCAGCGACAGTAGATCGCTGCGTGCGGAAGCATGGCGCACGAATGGGAAGGAGGGCCAATGTGGATGGTTTTCAGGTTCGATGCTCTGTATTCATGGAGGCATTGGACATCACGAGGCATTTGCAGTGTTGTGCAGTTGTTTTCCTTAAATACAAGGCTTCAATTCCAAATATACCAGTTCGTTTGTTCTTGAAGAAGCTCATCAATTCAGAGCCATTGGAAATTGTCATGACGTTCTCACACATGGACTTTGCCCAGCAGATAACTTGCTAGTAGCACACTAGGTAACTATTGCCAGAAAAAGCAAACCTGGAACCTACCGTACGTCATTAAAAACATTTATCAAGATATCATAAAATTACTGATCAAGACAATCTTTCAAAATTGCATGACCAGTGCACCACAGTAGAGACCCAGTGAAGCACATGTATGCATGTTATGTGAACAATAAAAAGCACCAGTAGAGACTCAGTGGTTGCCAATTAATCTACTTATTGGTGAATCCACATTTAAGTGAAAACAAAAAATAATACAGTACCAGTATGCCATTTAGCAAGAGTGCGTGACAATCACAATTGCAAAACACGATGAAGAACCACATAGGGGTACATTGGCTGCAAATTAACATGCAAGTGCAACTCAACAACACACAGCCACACACATCGCACTAGATTCGTAAGCAACAAGCAGTACATCTAGATGCGCCGGCAATACCGTTGCATTTGCAAAATATGCCTGGCTCCAACATTAATTCCTAGCTATGTCCCGAAGCAGCAGCACATGTCTGCAACCCCATCACTAATTCACCGCCTTTCTTCAGGATCACGGACCATTAATTGGCGATGAAAAGGAGGACATGGGAGTACAAAAGGAGGCAGTCAAGAACAGAACATTAATCTGCAGTGAAAAGGCTAGACAGTGCCTCCCACAGCTTTGACGGACAGAGCGGGCCGGCTTGCAGTAACCCCCAGCCCCACAAAGAACATCCAGCAATTCAAGGAGAGTCCATGCACGCTTGCCATCATCACAAACAAGATCTGCGAGCAGCCATCGTACGTGTGCAGTGTAGTTGATGATAAAGCATTATATAGTGGAGTACTGCTCAACAATGCACATAGCTCCTAATCATGTCCATGGCATCATATTTCTGGTCACTGTATTTGTTAAGCTGTTTGGTACAGACATTAATAGCCATCACCAACGGCAAATGTCGAGGTTGAGAGAATAATTGGAACTCAATATAGGAAAAACTAAAGAGGACGAAATTGCTTCAAAGTGTGTAGCACATATATATATAGGTATGACAGATTATTGCACCAATCAAGTCATCATGAACAATTGTACTCCCTCTGTAAACTAATATAAGAGCGTTTAGATCACTAAAGTAGTTATCTAAACACTTCTATATTAGTTTACGGAGGGAGTATAAAGGAAATACTACTCATGAAGCCAACACAGACCATGCATACTACTGTAAAATAATTCTACCAACAGCTAGCTAGCAGCACAAAACAAGATCTAATATTGTTAGGACTACTGTAAAATAATGAGAGGCCTAGTAAACAAGCACAAGCACTCTACCAGATGCATCCCCAGAAATCATACTAATTAGGATTATTTTTTTCATAACTATTTGGGTGAAAATAATGACAACATGCTTACAAAGAGTACAACGTTGTTCATATCCTGACTTGATAAAATCACATCACAAGCCGACATGCATGCTCACATATTTCCATGGACGAGCAACATGCGAGGGGGGAGAATTTCCTGATGCAAAAACATAAGTGGGTTAAACAACTCTACTGTACACCACAAATCTAAGATTAATAGGGTACTTAGGCCCCTAAGAGCCCTCGGGGAGATGATAAAAACGTTTGGGGAACTCGACCGAATCCATGTGGTGGCCATGCCCCGAAAGCTAGCCTAGCATAGCATAGCATAGCACCAGGGCCACGCACACGTCCAGTCCAATCACCCTGGTTGCGTGCCAAGTTCCAAAGCAAACAGGGAGATCGAAAGACGTCTCACTGTTCGCACGACCCCAAAGACGCGCGATGTGATCGATCGATCCCCCACACCAGCAAAAGCAAGCAAAGCACCGTATTTTGTCCCAGCCCGCTACAGTGCGTCGACAGATCACATCACAGAGTGCAAAAAAGTAGAGAAAACGCACACAGGATGGAGATCGATCTCGTATCTAGCATTCTAGCTACGAGAACGAGAGCTGTACCATGCATCTAGGAAGTCATCGCAGGTACCTAAAGCAGATGCGCTTTCAGAAAAACAAGGTTTCTGTGAGCAGATCAAGGATTTTTAGTACGAAGGCCTGGTTAAAGAAGTAAAAAATTTGAGCCTGGACATCCATTACCGGACTAAATTAAAGAACAGCCAAACTAGAGAACTGCGAACACACCAGAGCGACACAGATTCTATCATTTCATGCCGAAGAAGCTCGAAAGGAACAGATCAGATCGATCAGGCGGTATGGCGCCCGAAGAAACGAGCAGATCAAGCAGGTGCCGTGCTACATAACATGGCTTAGAGAGGAGGAGGGAGCACCCTTCAGTCCAAGCAACGACGGTGCGAGATCAAAGACTTTACCTCCCGCTTCATTCACTCACCTGCTAAGCTCCTCGGCAAATAACTTTGCTCGGCAAGTGGATGAATGAGTCGGCAGCTAATTCGATCCTAGCACCGCCCGTGAGTGGACTGAAGGACGCTCTCTTCCGTCCATCACTCCCATCAAAATGAAAAAGGAGAGAAAGAAGCTTGCCAAGAACAAGCTCGATGAGAGTAGAAGAAGAAACATAAACACATCAAAAGACCTGGAGCATTTCCTGGAACCATGGGAGATTTATTTCATGTGGATCTTTTGGAGAGCTTTGTGGTTGGCAATGGGTAGTGGATGGCCCCAGATGGCTTTAGAGAGCTATGGAGGAAGAAGAGGACGGCAAAGCGTAAGGAAGACGATGGAGAAGAGGCCACTAAATATAGCGGAGTCACGGTCAGTGTGACGCACGCACGATGAAATGTAGTACAAAAGTAGTGAGAGGTGGCTCATGGTCGGCCGGGTCTTGTGTCAACTCCATTCCGTGGTTTTCATTTCCCTTTGCTCGTAAGCAAAAACCATGCCAGCCTGCCAAAGGGGTAAAGGGGGTCCAAACGCCAAACCCTAACAGGATACCAACTCAGAATATTGTACCCGTGGTTATTCAATCTCTCTTTCGGTGCTTAAGTGGTTGCTTAATTTGCTTCCGGTGGTTAAATTAATTGCAGATTAAGCTAGCTAATGATGTCTCCAAGCTACCACGTGCATACTGGGAATTTTAAGCTTGTCGTTAAACATATTTCCTTGGCGAAAGGCCAGCTTGTCGTTGTAGATATTTTTAGATCATGGCTACCCCAAAGACGGAATGAGACAGGCTAAGTAGGACATTTTGTGTAGGGCCAAAGGATCAAGCGCGTTTGGACATTGACAACTTGAAGATCAAAAACAAGTGTTCGCTTAGTAAATGGCTTATAGGTTATCCTCTTAAGAGGAGGGAGTATGGATACAATTATTGCGTAACAGGTATCTATATTCCAAAACCTTTACTCATGTAGCGGCTCAGCCGAATGATTCACCCTTTTTGAATGCTTTGATGAGGATTAATGTTGCCTTATTTAATGGGGAAAGTTTATTATTGAAGATGAGGTACCACTCAGTTTCGGGAGGATATTCAGGAGATACGCATCTAGCCTTACGGTACCAACACTTTATAATATTGTACAACAAGGAGGCCTGCGTGAGTGCAATGTTAGGGGCGGTTCCCCTAAACATCGAGTTCATGCAATTGGGGAAAGAGGGATGTGTGGTTGCATTTAGTTCGAAGGTTGATGGAGGTCACCCTATCTAATTAGCTGCCAGGACCCCGATTCTAAAACATACCGATATAGAATTTAACACATCATATCACTTTGCGGCCTCATGCACGGTATTCCCACGGTTGCAGCCTTACCTTGGCCGAGACCGTTTGCGCCTTTTGCCTCATGTATATGATTGTGTCGCTAGCATCCATATGACAGAGAACCCGAGCCGACATGACTAGTAAACCAAGGTGGCACAAACTTATAGGGACAGGCATACATGACCCAGCATTACACGTGTCAGTCAGCAGCGAGTGTAACCGAGTCGTAGCGAGGCTACAAAGGACTCCAGTAAACACCGCGTGACATTTCCCCGTAGGGACAGACACATGAGCAAAGAAGGACACATGCCGGTAAATCCCTATGTTCCAGTACGAATTATCATGGTTCAGTGGAAGCACTAGGAGGCATTTCCCCATAAGGAAGGCTACCAAGAATAAACAACTAGGTGTCGGATCCCACACATACCAAGCATTTCAATAACATACACACAATATGCTCGATATGTGTAGATACAACATGGCATCACAACATAACTCTATGACTCAAGTATTTATTTAAAAGGCTCCGAGAAGCCATACATAATATGATATTACAATCATGGGTCTCCTGACCCAACATACAAAGTCATACAAGCAACGAAAGCATAAACCTGTTTGAGTACAGACAGCTGAAAAGAAAGAAGGCTGGAAAGCCTGACTATCTACAAGACTCTCCATAGGAACCAGACTTCTCTCTGGGATCCCAAGCTAATCGGTTAACGTCGAACTCATCGCAGGAATCTAAAGTGAGACTGAAAGCTCCTCTGCAAAAACATAAATTAAGCAAATGTGAGTATGAATGTACTCAGCAAGACTTACATCAGAACTAGCTACATATGCATTAGTATCAATAAAGGGGTGGTGGAGTTTAACTGCAGCAAGTCAGCTTTGGCTCAGTGGCTATCCTGTACTACGTCTACTAGTATTTTCTTTGGGGTGAGAAAACGCACACGAGTCCACATATTCACCATATCAATACACCACTATGGATCCGCTCCCGTCTCCCTATGAGAAGGTCATCCATAGCACTCACACTTATCTTCCACATTTTAGAGTGTCCACTACCAGTTATCTATGAACAATGTAGTCTTTCCAAGTAGTCCATATCCGTGGACGCATCTATTCGAATAGATCATTAAACCTCCAGGGGTGTACTTCTTCACACACGCTCTCATCACTTATCGCCGTTTACACGACATGTACTCGGCAACCTTCAAGCGGAGGCCCAGCGAGGGTGTTGGCCACGACCTGACTAACCACAGAAGTCCCTAGTCCAGGTTTATCGCCTATTTGAGTTCCATCCGCAAGGAAGTCCAATGAAGGTTTCCACTACGGCCCCAAACGATGTGTGCAGGGTTCCCAAGTCCACCATCCGGGTGACACTTGGTACACCAGGCCACGGTGCCTAGTCTGTCCCAAGCCCACCTATACTGGGTGCCACTTGGTAGACTACTAACACAACCTACAAACACTAGAAACTAGTTGCAACTCCTGGACAGAGATCGAGGCGATTAATAAGCCGAGAGGGTCGAGTTACTGGAACCCAATGTGTGGTAGTAACTGTCTTGGTTCACAAACACAGAACTCAGTTCCTAAGGACGGTCCCAATGAGACAACCCACCATGTACTCCTACATGGCCTCTCATCGCTGCCTTTACCAAATCGTGTTCACACACTTAGTTCCCAACAGTAGGACATGTTCACCACCATTCCAATCCATCCTCGAGGAATCAGATCTGACACAACTCTAAGCATAGCAGGCATAGCAACAAGCATGAATGAGTAGGCACATCAAGGCTCAAACAACTCCTACTCATGCTAGTGGGTTTCAACTATTTACTGTGGCAAAGACAGGTCACGCAGAGGACTGGGTTCAACTGCCGCAACATAAAGTAACAGTTGAATCGTTGTTGTCCTAATGCAATAAAAGAGAGCAGGAGCAAGAGAGTGGGGTTGTATCGGAATGCTCAAAGGGGGTTTGCTTGCCTGGCACTTCCGAAGATAGTATAGCCACTAGTAGAAAACAGGGCTTGGGTCCTGGCCAGATTAGAGCATTAGTCCCAGTCGTGTTAGGAACCGGGACTAATGGGTGCATCAGCCCCAGTTCGAGCGGCCAGGGCGCCGGCCGGGCCTCGGCAGGCACCAGTCCCGGTTCGTCTGACCTCTTTAGTCCCGGTTCCAGACATGAACCGGGACTAAAGGGCCTTTCTCCTGGCGCAACCCTTTTAGTCTCGGTTGGTGGCTGGAACTGGGACTAAAGGTATGTATTCTGTCCTGGTTCTAGCCAGCAACCGGGACTAAAGAGATGCCTATATATATGCTCGCCCCTGCCCGCTCACTCCTCTGTTTTTTGGCCGACCGATGTGTGGAAGGTGTGTGCTGCTCTGCTCTCACCTCCTATGCACATGAGTGTTCAATGAAATGCCCGAGCCAAACTTAAGCTTTCTCCTCTCCAAGCTCGACCTCCAAGCTACATTTTCCCCAAGATTTGTCTAGGTTTGGCGGTGCACCCACTACACAAGTGTTCTAGAAGGTTAGCAACTTCATCCTTTCATCTCTCACTGCTAGTTTAGCTCATTTCAAATGCTCTAGAAGTAGAGTGGTTTGTGGGTTTTAGTGGAGGAGTGTATGTGGGAGTTCTTTTTATTTAGATGCACAATTTGAGCTTGAATTAACTTCTCAGAGTCTGCACATGTGTAGGGTGCCGTCTCGTCCCCGTCCTCGTCCTCACCACCGTCGATCGCCCGCGCCTATCTCGTCGCTGGCACCACCATGGTGAGCCTCTTGTTCCTATCTTCTTTTTAAAAGGAAAAATTCTTACTTGTATGATTTAGATAGCTACTTGTATAATTTTCTTACTTTTATTATTGTTTGTTATTATATAGTGTCATGGTTTTGGTATCCACCCTCGTCGACTCTCGTCCGGTCTATGATTCAGATGTGGTATATTATCTTTTATAACTATTTGTTTATTTAGTGTTTATAACAATTATGCCAACCAACGTGACATAGATGTTTTGATGTAGGAGGTATGTGAACCAGAAATTCCAACCGACCCTCTTATCGAGAGGTTAAATTTGGTTCTAAAAGAAAACAATTATTTGAAACAAAAATTGAAAAGAATTGAAGAGGAGAAGATGAAATTGGAGTTGCATGTTGCCGATGTCGTCGATGATCACAAGATCCAGATGGATGCAATGCGCTTGAAGATTAGAAATATTAGAAAATATGCCATTGATAATGAGGCTTGGTATCATTATGCTGTTGGATATATTGTTACCTTAGTTGTGATTTTGATCGCATTTGTTGTTGCATTTAAATAATTTACATAGTTGTATGTTAGTTTCAATGTATGTTTTAATTAGATGCTCTAGAGAGTTGCATGTTGTTCTATGAGAATTATGTATGAACTTTATGTATTTATTTTTTCAGTAATAACATTTGATCATTACGGTACTTTGGTTTTAATGTGATGATGAACTTGTATTAATTATGGCACTTCTCTATTCATGATGCTCTGTAATAGTTTTTGATATACTTAATTATATAATGCACGCAGATGAACCGGCAATGGATGTACGGTGACCACGCACCTCCAACTACATTGAGGATCTGCATAATTTTCTCGAGGTGGCTGAGGCAGACAAGCAGAATGGTTTTATGTATTGTCCATGTACTGTCTATGGGAATATGAAGGATTACCCTGACTCGAAAACCCTTCACTTGCACCTTCTTGAGAATGATTTCATGCCACAGTATAATGTTTGGACCAAGCACGGAGAAAGAGGGGTTATGATGGAAGACAATGAACAAGAAGAGGATGATGACAACTATCCTATGTTCCCTTAATACGGTGATACTGCAGCGGGGGATGCTGAAGATCAAGATGCACCAGATGTGCCCGATGATGATCTTCATCGGGTCATTGTTGATGCACAGAGAGAATGCAAAAGTGAAAGGGAGAAGTTGAAGTTCGATCGCATGTTAGAGGATCACAAAAAAGGGTTGTACCCAAATTGCGAAGATGACAACACAAACCTCGGTACCACACTAGAGTTGCTACAATGGAAAGGCAGACGATGGTGTATCTGACAAGGGATTTGGTTCGCTATTGAAAATAATAAAGAAGAAGCTTCCAAAGGATAACGAATTGCCTGACAGTACATGCGAAGCAAAGAAGGTTCTATGCCCTCTAGGATTGGAGGTTCAGAAGATACATGCATGCCCTAATGACTGCATCCTCTACCGCGGTGAGTACGAGAATTTGAACGCATGCCCGATATGCGGTGCATTGTGGTATAAGATCAGACGAGATGACCCTGGTGACGTTGAGGGCGTGCGCCCCAGGAAGAGGGTTCCTGCCAAGGTGATGTGGTATGCTCCTATAATACCACGGTTGAAACGTTTGTTCAGAAACAAAGAGCATGCCAAGTTGATGCGATGGCACAAGGAAGACCGTAAGAAAGACGGGAAGTTGAGAGTACCCGCTGATGGGTCGCAGTGGAGAAAAATCGAGAGAAAGTGGCGGGACTTTGTAGATGACGCAAGGAATGTATGGTTTGGTTTAACTGCAGATGGCATTAATCCTTTTGGGGAACAGAGCAGCAATCATAGCACTTAACCTGTGACTCTATGTATCTATTACCTTCCTGCTTGGTTGTGCATGAAGCGGAAGTTCATTATGATTCCAGTGCTCATCCAAGGCCCTAAGCAACCTGGCAACGACATTGATGTGTAACTAAGGCCATTAGATGAAGAACTTTTACAACTGTCGGATATCAAAGGTGTTCGTGTGTGGGATGAGCACAAACAGCAGGAATTTGACCTACGAGCGCTGCTGTTTGTAACCATCAGTGATTGTCCTGCTCTTAGTAACCTTTCAGGACAGACAAACACGGGATACCACGCATGCATGCACTGTTTAGATGATACCGAAAGTATATATTTGGACAAATGCAAGAAGAATGTGTACCTGGGACATTGTCGATTTCTTCTGACCAAGCATCTCTTAAGAAAGAAAGGCAAGCATTTCAAAGGTGAGGCAGATCACCGGAAGAAGTATGTCGTCCGTACTGGTGTTGATATGGTCATGGATTTACAAGTAATCTTTGTAAAGGGTCCTGGCGGACAACTTGTTCCGAATGACGTTGAGGGACACACACCCATGTGGAAGAAGAAATCTATATTTTGGGACCTACCCTATTGGAAATACCTAGAGGTCCGCTCCGCAATCGACGTGATGCACGTGACAAATAATGTTTTGCGTGAACCTGCTAGGCTTCTTGGGCGTGTATGGGAAGACAAAAGATACACCGGTGGCACAGGAGGACCAGCAACGTGTGCACAAAAAAGACGGCATGCATCCAAAGTAGTATCAGGGTCCTGCCAGCTATGCTCTTACCAAAGAAGAGAAGGAAATCTTCTTTGAATGCCTACTCAGTATGAAGGTCCTTTCTGGCTTCTCGTCCAATATAAAGGGAATAATAAATATCCCAGAGAAAAAGTTCTAGAACCTAAAGTCTCATGACTGCCACGTGATTATGACGCAATTGCTTCCGGTTGCATTGAGGGGGCTTCTACCGGAAAACGTTTGATTATCCATTGTGAAGCTATGTGCATTCCTCAATGCAATCTCTCAGGAGGTAATCGATCCAGAAATCCTACCAAGGTTACAGAAAGAATTGGTGCAATGTCTTGTCAGTTTCGAGTTGGTGTTCCCACCATCCTTCTTCAATATCATGACCCACGTCCTAGTTCATCTAGTCAACGAGATTGCCATTCTGGGTCCTGTATTTCTACACAATATGTTCCCCTTTGAGAGATTCATGGGAGTCTAAAAGAAATATGTTCGTAACCATCCTAGGCCAGAAGGAAGCATCTCCACGGGCCATCAAACAGAGGATGTCATTGGGTTTTGTGTTGACTTTATTCCTGACCTTAAGCCGATTGGTGTCCCTCAATCGCGGTATGAGGGGAGACTGAGTGGAAAAGGCACGCAAGGAGAGGATTCAATAATATGTAGGGACGGGCATTCTTGGGCTCCAGAACACTACACAGTTCTACATAATTCTACCTTGGTGACCCCGTATGTCAATGAACATAAGAATATTCTATGCTCCAAACACCCGGAGCAGTCTGACGACTGGATTACATGTGAACATATCAGGACTTTCGGCAGTTGGTTGCAAACACATCTCATGGGTAACAACATTGTTGGAGATGAGCTGTACTTGTTGGACAGGACACCATCTTTGACTGTATTGACTTACCAAGGGTACGAGATAAATGGGAATACATTTTACATGATTGCCCAAGATAAAAAGAGCACCAACCAAAACAGTGGTGCCCTTTGTTTGGGGAAAGGACACATATTATGGTTACATAGTGGACATATGGGAACTTGACTATGGACATGATTTTAAGGTCCCTTTGTTTGGTGCAAATGGGTCAATTTGTCAGGAGGCGGGGTATGGGTAGACCCACAGTACGGAATGACAACAGTGGATCTTAACAATCTTGGGTACACAGACGAACCATTCGTCCTAGCCAATGATGTGGCGCAGGTTTTCTATGTGAAGGACATGTCTACCAAATCGAGAAAAAGAAAAGATAAGAAAGTGAATACATCATACGATGAGCCAAAGCGCCACATAGTTCTTTTAGGGAAAAGAAACATTGTGGGAGTGGAGGACAAGATATACATTTCAGAAGATTATGAAAAGTTTCATGAAATTCCTCCCTTCAAAGTGAAGGCTGACCCAAGCATCCTGTTAAACGATGAAGATTATCCATGGTTACGACGCAATAAGCAAGGGACATACATGAAGAGAAAGTGAAGACTTTCTCTTTAGTGAAGACAACATATCAGATAGTGGTAGGATTGTTCAAGTAACTGTTCGACATATACAAGATAACCGAATATTTTGGATGGCATAGTTATGCTCCACCACTATTCTGATGATGGCTTTGTCTACAATATCACTGCAGTTACATGTCAAAAAATGAAATCCCTCTGTAATAGATGAGTTTTCGTCCGAGACCCTAATACTTCAAAAGAGATTGTCCAATTTGTACACGAAGTGCATGCAATTTTTGCTGTAACCCTCTCAACTTTTTAGCACATGCTATGTGCGTGAATTATGATACCATGCCAAGATTCAACTCTTTCATAGTTCATTTGTAGTGCTTTTCAATTTCAGGGTCATTTAGCTCAAAATAAATCAATTAATGCATGGAAAAGAGCAAATGAAGTCAGAAAATGGTTGAAAATTGATGATGTGCCTTTGAATGGTGCATATTAGACGCACAAAAAGTGAGGAGTTAAATAAGTTTAAAAATGAAATCTCTTTGCAATAGATGAGTTTTCGTCTCAAATCGTGATACTTCGAAAGAGATATCCAGTTTGTACACGAAGTGCATCCAGTTTTTCCCGTAACCCTCTCAACTTTTTAGCACATGCTATGTGGGTGAAATTATGATACCCCAATTTTCAACCTTTTCATAGCTCAATTGTAGTGCTTTTCAATTCCAGGGCCATTTAGCTCAAAATAAATCATTAAATGCATGAAAATAGCAAATGAAGTCAGAAAAGGGTTGAAAATTGATAATGTGCCTTTGAATGGTGCATACTGAATGCACAAAAAGTCTAGAGTTAAAATAAGTTAAAAAAATGACATCCCTTTGTAATAGATGAGTTTTCGTCCGAAACCGTGATACTTCAAAAGAGATTGTCCAGTTTGTACATAAAGTGCATCCAGTTTTTCCCATAACCCTCTCAACTTTTTAGTACATGCTATGTGGCTGAAATTATGACACCATGCCAATTTTCAACCTCTTCATAGTTCATTTGTAGTGCTTTTCAATTTCAGGGTCATTTAGCTCAAAAAAAATCATTAAATGCATGAAAAATAGCAAATGAAGTCAGAAAAGGGTTGAAAATTAATGTTGTGCCTTTGAATGGTGCATATTGAACGCACAAAAAGTCTGGAGTTAAAATAAGTTTAAAAAATGAAATCCCTTCGAATGGTGCATTTTGTTATGATCAACTAAAACAAAACTATAATATTCTTCAATAGCAAAAATAATCAACTAAAAAGCTTTTATAAAACTCTAGTTATGATCAAAATAATATTAACTTAAAATTATGTAAAATTTATGCAACTAAAATTATCAAAGTATTTTTTATTAAAAACTTTAATAGCAAAAAGAATTTGCATAAAGTATTTTTTATTAAAAACTTTAATAGCAAAAAAATTCATAAAGTATTTTTTTAGAATGTGTATTACACATAAGTAAGTATGTACAAAAATTAGAATGTGATTTGAAAAAGGTCAAAAAATTGACATAACATATGCAAAAAATAACATAAAAATAAAAAATGCCCGCCTACTAGGCCACCACGGCCTGCATACGACCAGAAACCCAATTGTAAATGGGCCAGGATGCAGGCCCGCAGGGCAAGTAGGCCCAACAGGGCAGAGACGAACGTTGGGCATGTACTGCCTGCATTACAGAGGAGCTCAAGAGGGTAGCCGCAGCGGGGCTTATAAACTAGTGCGGGCGCCTCTCGCCAAGCGAGGTGGGACTAAACTCTGCCTTGCCCCGCGGCTGTGCCTGCACCAGCTCTTTAGTCCCGATTGGTGGCTCCAACCGGAACGAAAGGCCCCCCTTTCCTCCCGGTTCGAGCCACCAACCGGGACTAAAGGGCTGGGCTTCCCGCCCTTTGGGCTGCTGAAATTGACCTTTAGTCCCGGTTGTTGGCTCCAACCGGGACGAAAGGGGGGCCTTTCGTCCCGGTTGGAGCCACCAACCGGGACTAAAGGGGGGCTATATAAGTGGGACTTAGGAAAATTTCCAAAGTCATCTGCTCCCCGACGCCCACACACCCACGACGCCGCCAGGCTGCCGGATCGCTGCGCCCCGAGCCCGTCCTCGTCGTCGTTGCCCCCGACGCCGGCCGCCCGCGCCTCGTCCCCGGCCCCCTTGACCTCGTCGTCGACCTCGCTGGCGCCCTCGACCTCGTCGTCGCCTCGACATCGCTGCCGAGCCTGCTCTATGAGCCCTATATCTCCTCCCTCTCCCCCTCTCTCCTCCCGATCGAAGCCCCTCCCCGAGCCCATCCCCCACCTCGTCGGCCGCCCCTCCCCGATCCCATCCCCCACCTCGCCGGCCGCCCCTCCCCGAGCCCATCCCCGCTGCTGGATTGAACACACACACACACACACACACATATATATATATATATATATGTAAGTTAATTAGATGAATATATATAAGTTAGATGAATTTATGTATTTAATTTTGTGTGTAGATAAATGTTAGATATGCGATGTCTACTACGCAACCTTCTTCTTCTAGACTCGTGTTGGGCCTCCAAGTGCAGAGTTTTGTAGGACAGTAGCAAATTTCCCTCAAGTGGATGACCTAAGGTTTATCAATCCGTGGGAGGCGTAGGATGAAGATGGTCTCTCTCAAACAACCCTGCAACCAAATAACAAAGAGTCTCTTGTGTCCCCAACACACCCAATACAATGGTAAATTGTATAGGTGCACTAGTTCGGCGAAGAGATGGTGATACAAGTGCAATATGGATGGTAGATATAGGTTTTTGTAATCTGAAAATATAAAAACAGCAAGGTAGCAAGTAACAAAAGTGAGTAAAAACAGTTTTGCAATGCTTGGAAACAAGGCCTAGGGTTCATACTTTCACTAGTGCAAGTTCTCTCAACAATCATAACATAATTAAATCATATGGCAATCCCTCAACATGTGACAAAAGTCACTCCAAAGTTCCTATCACGGAGAACATAAGATGAAATTGCTTGTAGGGTACGAAACCACCTGAAAGTTAGTCTTTCCGATCAATCCATTAAGCTATTCCTATAAGTGTCACAAGCAACCCTAGAGTTCGTAGTAAAATAACACCATATGACAAACATCAATCAACCCTAATGTCACCTAGATACTCCAATGTCACCAGAAGTATCCATGGGTCAATTATACGATATGCATCAAACAACTTCAGATTCATAATATTCAATCCAACACAAAGAACTTCAAAGAGTGCCCCAAGATTTATACCAGAGAAACAAGGACGAAAACATGCATCAAACCCTATGCATATATTACCCCAATGTCACCTCGGGAATCCATAAGTTGAGTGCCAAAACATACATCAAGTGAATCAATAGAATACCCCAATGTCACCACGGGTATCCCATGCAAGACTGATACGTCTCCGTCGTATCTACTTTTCCAAACACTTTTGCCCTTGTTTTGGACTCTAACTTGCATGATTTGAATGGAACTAACCCGGACTGACGCTGTTTTCAGCAGAATTGCCATGGTGTTATTTATGTGCAGAAACAAAAGTTCTCGGAATGACCTGAAACTCCACGGAACTTATTTTTGGAAAATATTAAAAATACTGGAAGAAGAATCCACGTTAGGGGGCCTCCACCTGTCCACGAGGGTGGGGGCGCGCCTGCCACCCTGGGCGCGCCCCCTGCCTCGTGGGCCCCCTGTTGCTCCACCGACCTCAACTCCAACTCCAACTCCATATATTCGTGTTCGGGGAGAAAAAACTCAGAGAGAAGGATTCATCACGTTTTACGATACGGAGCAGCCGCCAAGCTCTAAGACCTCTCGGGAGGGCTGATCTGGAGTCCGTTCGGGGCTCAGGAGAGGGGAATCCGTCGCTGTCGTCATCATCAACCATCCTCCATCACCAATTTTATGATGCTCACCGCCGTGCGTGACTAATTCCATCGTAGGCTTGCTGGACGGTGATGGGTTGGATGAGATTTATCATGTAATCGAGTTAGTTTTGTTAGGGTTTGATCCCTAGTATCCACTATGTTCTGAGATTGATGTTGATATGGCTTTGCTATGCTTAATGCTTGTCACTAGGGCCCAAGTGCCATGATTTCAGATCTGAACCTATTATGTTTTCATGAATATATGTGAGTTCTTGATCCTATCTTGCAAGTCTATAGTCACCTACTATGTGTTATGATCCGGCAATCCCGAAGTGACAATAATCGGGACCACTCCAGGTGATGACTATAGTTTGAGGAGTTCATGTATTCACTGTGTGTTAATGCTTTGGTCCGGTACTCTCTTAAAAGGAGGCCTTAATATCCCTTAGTTTCCATTAGGACCCCGCTGCCACGGGAGGGTAGGACAAAAGATGTCATGCAAGTTCTTTTGCATAAGCACGTATGACTATATTCGGAATACATGCCTACATTACATTGATGAATTGGAGCTAGTTCTGTGTCACCCTATGTTATGACTGTTACATGATGAACCGCATCCGGCATAATTCTCCATCACCGATCCAATGCCTACGAGCTTTTCATATATTGTTCTCCGCTTATTTACTTTTCCGTTGCTACTGTTACAATCACTACAAACCCCAAAAATACTACTCTTGCTACCGTTACCGTTACTTCCATACTACTTTGCTACTAAATACTTTGCTGCAGATACTAAGTTATCCAGGTGTGGTTGAATTGACAACTCAACTGCTAATACTTGAGAATATTCTTTCGCTCCCCTTGTGTCGAATCAATAAATTTAGGTTGAATACTCTACCCTCGAAAGCTGTTGCGATCCCCTATACTTGTGGGTTATCAAGACTATTTTCTGGCGCCATTGCCCGGGAGGATAGCTCTATTCTTTGAGTCACTTGGGATTTATATCTGCTGGTCACTATGAAGAACTTGAAAGACGCGAAAACAACAATTTATCCCTCAACTACGAGGGGAGGTAAGGAACTGCCATCTAGCTCTGCACTTGATTCACCTTCTGTTTTGAGTAAGCTTGCGACACCTAAACCTGCTTCTGCTATTCATTTTGATATGTCGCATGTTATTGATGATGCCACTTCTGCTATGCATGATACTTATGATGAAACTACTTCTATGCTTGATACTACTGTGCCACTTGGTGAATTTCTTGATGAACAACTTGCTAGGGCTAGAGAGAATGAAATTATTGAAACTGATAATATTGAAGATAGTGATGATGAAGACTCTCCCCCTAATAAATATGAATTACCTGTTGTTCCTGAGGGTTATGTTATGGATGATCTTAAGAAGTTATTAGCTAAATGGAAGCAGCAATCTCTTAATGCTAGAATGAAACCTGACCATGCTCTTGCTACTTCACCTATCTGTGCTACTGATAAGGATTATGAATTCTCTGTTGATCCTGATATAATTACTTTGGTTGAATATGATCCTTTTTATGGCTATGAATCTGAAACTGTTGTGGCACATCTTACTAAATTAAATGATATAGCCACCCTGTTCACTAATGATGAGAGAACCCGCTACTTTTATATCCTTAAAATATTTCCGTTCTCATTAAAGGGTGATGCTAAGATTTGGTTTAATTCTCTTGATCCTGGTTGTGTGCGTAGTCCCCAGGATATGATTTTTACTTCTCTACTAAATATTTCCCTGCTCATAAGAAACAAGCTGCTTTAAGGGAAATATATAATTTTGTGCAAATTGAAGAAGAGAGTCTCCCACAAGCTCGGGGGAGGTTTCTCCAATTACTTAATGCTTTTCCTGATCATCCTCTTAAGAAAAATGAAATACTTTATATCTTTTATAATGGGCTAACCGATGCTTCCAGAGACCACCTGGATAGTTGTGCTGGTTCTGTTTTCAGGGAAAGAACACCGGATGAAGCTGAAATTCTATTGAATAATATGTTGACTAATGAAAATAATTGGACACTTCCTGAGCCAACTCCTGAGCCTATTCCTAAACCAACTCCGAAGAAAAGGGGTGTTCTATTTCTCAGTCTTGAAGATATGCAAGAGGCAAAGAAATCTATGAAAGAAAAGGGTATTAAAGCTGAAGATGTTAAGAGTTTACCTCCCATTGAAGAAATACATGGTCTTAATTTACCGCCTGCTGAAGAAATATATGATCTTAATCCATCACCTATTGAAGAAACTCATGGTCTTGATAACCCGACACAGGTACTAAAGGTAAATTCTCTCTATAGATATGATAAAGCTGAAATCCCTCCTACTAAGTTTGCTAGCCAATGTTTGGATGAGTTTGATAATTTTACGGTTAAGCAAGAAGATTTCAATGCTTATTTTGGTAGACAATTAAAACAAAATGCTTATATGATTGAACACTTGGGTGATTATATGTCTAGAGTTAAAGGTGATATTAAACTGATTAGTAACATGCTTCTATGGTTACCACTCAAGTAGAACAAGTACTTAAAGCTCAGAATGATTTGCTCAATGAATTGAATAGTAAGAATAAGGACTATGCTGTTAGAGTGGCTACTAGAACTGGTAAAATGACTCAGGAACCTGTGTATCCTGAAGGCCATCCTAAGAGAATTGAGAAAGATTCTTAGAGAAATAATGTTGATGCACCTAGTCCTTCTAAAAGAAGAAAAAGAAAAATGATAGGACCTTGCATGCTTCTAGTGAACCTATTGCTGAACCACATGAGAATCCAAATGATATTTCTATTTTTGATGCTGAAACACAATCTGGTAATGAACATGAACCTAATGAAAATGTTAATGATAATGTTCATGATGATGCTCAACCTAGCAAGGATAATGATGTAGAAATTGAACCTGCCGTTGATCTTGATAACCCACAATCAAAGAATCAACGTTATGATAAGAGAGACTTTGTTGCTAGGAAACATGGTAAAGAAAGAGAACCATGGGTTCAGAAACCCATGCCTTTTCCTCCCAAACCATCCAAGAAAAAGGATGATGAGGATTTTGAGGGCTTTGCTGAAATGATTAGACCTATCTTTTTGCGTATTTGATTAACTGATATGCTCAAAATGAATCCTTATGCTAAGTATATGAAAGAAATTGTCACTAATAAAAGAAAAATACTGGAAGCTGAGATTTCCACCATGCTTGCTAATTATACTTTTAAGGGTGGAATACCAAAGAAACTAGGAGATCCAGGAGTACCCACTATACCATGCTCCATTAAAAGAAACTATGTTAAAACAGCTTTATGCGATCTTGGAGCCGGTGTTAGTGTTATGCCCCTTTCTTTATATCGTAGACTTGATTTGAATAAGTTGACACCTACTGAAATATCTTTGCAAATGGCTGATAAATCAACTGCTATACCTGTCGGTATTTGTGAGGATGTGCCTGTTGTTGTTGCGAACGTTACTATTTCAACGGACTTTGTTATTCTTGATATTCCCGAGGACGATAGTATGTCTATTATTCTTGGAAGACCCTTTTTGAATACTGCAGGGGCTGTTATTGATTGCAACAAAGGCAATGTCACTTTTCATGTTAATGGTAATGAGCATATGGTGCACTTTCCGAGGAAATAACCTCAAGTTCATAGTATCAACTTTATTGGAAAAATTCCATCGATTATTTTTGGAGGTTTTGAATTTCCTCTTCCTATTGTCAAGAAGAAATATGATATTCTTATTATTGGGGATGTGCATATCCCCGTTGGGGTAACATAGTGTTATTTGAAATTTCTCCGGTTCCATGTTATTCGGAATGAGTTTGTTAACAAGACATGATCAACCTTGTTAGTGGATTCCTTTTGATGAGCATGAGATGGATGAAACTAGGAAGCACAACCTTCTGTACCCTCCTTGTACTTTCTGTTATTTAGTTGAAATAAAGTAAAAATAGTATTTTTCTGTATGTTTTCTGATTTATCCGTGCAATATAAAATACCTCGAAAATAAAAGTTTTACAAATGCCCTTAAATTAAAATATGATTTTTTCTGGAATATTTGAGAATATCTGGCACTGAGAACAAAGCAGGGGGAGCAAGCACCTGGCCACGAGGGTCCAGGGCGCGCCCCCTGCCTCGTGGGCCCATGGTGGCTCCCCTCCACTTATTCCTGCACCCACACACTTCTTCTTCCTCCCAAAAAAATCACCATCCAGCTCAAGCACGAGTTCTAGCTCATTTTGCTGCGATTTTTGATCTCCTTGCTCAAAGCACCTCTCACAAAACTGCTTGGGGGGATTGTTCCTTGGTATGTGACTCCTTGATTGGTCCAATTAGATTTTGTTCTAGTGCTTTATTCATTGAAAATTTGTGCTGCCTAGGTGACCATGTTCTTGAGCTTGCATGTCAAATTTATATGGTTCTAAGTAGTTCTAATGCATGACATAGGCTCTAGGCACTTGTAGGAGTAGTTGCTATCAATTTTGTTGAGCTTGGTTCACTTTTATTTGAGGTTACTAAAAATTTCAGAAATTTTTCAGAGGAAGAAATATGCTTAGGAAAATGTACCAAGGTGGTTCTTCAAGGAAGCAAGGACCCAGGCTTGCAATGCGTGATGCTGACGATGAGCCACCAAGGAATGCCCCAGTGCGGCCTTGTGAATGGCCTTCAGAGGATTTTATGGATCGAGCGGGAATCAAGGAAGAATTTAACGCATATTTGCGTAACGCCGATCTTGTGAGCTTCGAGGAGGAAAAGTGCCGCCAGTACCACTATCTCACTAGTTCCTTTGTGAGGAGGTTTGAATTTTCATCTTCACGCAATTCTCAAACTGTCCTGTTTGATCTTTATGAAAAATCTTATACTATGGACTTAGAGGATTTTACTACTGCTTGCAAACTTCCACAATAGGGTAGTGCTAGTGAACCTCGCAAATCTGAATTTAGAGATTTCCTTGCTAGTGTAACTGTGGGGGAATCTAAAGATATAGCCCAAGCTACCATAGGGAGCATTCATTTTCCTGCTATACATTATTTTGCTCTCTTCATAGGTAGGTGTATAAATGGTAAAGATGAAGCATGTCACATGTGTGTCCCTGACCTCAGTATTCTTAGGAGTGCTGTGTTAGGAGATAAATCTTATAATTTGGGAGCCATTGTTGCACGTAGGTTGCATCATAATAGATTTACTGGAGATTTCTTTGGTGGAATTTATGCAACCCGCTTAGCTGATTTTCTTGATGTAACCATACATGATGATGATATTGAATTGCCTCCTACTTATCTAGACTTTAATGCTATGGTTCACCATCAGTTTATCGAGAGGAATGAACCACCTCTCCAGTACCGACTAAACTTTGACAGGCGTCACGCTGTCAATATTGTTCTCCCTGCTCCTGCTCTCTTTGACTTTCAGGCAAAAGGGAGACATTTTATAACCAGAGAGGAGGCAAATGAGTACGAAAGGAGGACGAGGGCAGCTCGCCTCCAAGCTGTAGCCCACGATGCAATAGCTGCTGCATCTCAGTACGACCCCGGCTACAACTATGGATATCCGCCAGGCCATCCGTGGCAATAGACCAACTTAGGCCAAAAGCCTAAGCTTGGGGGAGTATGTATTTCCCACCGACATTACATTCATGTTCACACACTCATTGCTAGTTGTCGGTGCTCATACTTTTTCACTGTAATATCCATGCTAGTTTATTTTCTTTTTCTGGCTTTCTTCTTGTGTGTTTGATAAATCTTAAGAAAAACCAAAAAAAATAGTGTATCTTTTAGTTAGTTTACCTTTCTTGCTGTAGTAGTAATAATTAAAAAGAAAACCCAAAAAGATTTCCCGTTCTTCTTTTGCTTGTTGGGAGCTTTCCCGTGTAAATAGTTTTTATTTCTTTTCTTTTCTTTGGGGGTCGATAGGAGAAGACCATGATTAAATTGTTGAAGTGGCTCTTATATGCATTGTTGTTGATTTAACCAAGAGCCCATATTGCCTTGTCTTCTCCTGTTTATTGAATGCTCGCAGATTCCAGCTTAGTCCAATGCACGTGCACTATTATTATTATTCACATCGTTCGGTCATGCAAGTGAAAGGCAATTATGACGATATATGATGGACTGGTTGAGATGAGAGAAGCTGGTATGAACTCGACCTCTCTTCTTTTTGTAAATATGATTAGTTGATCGTTCCTGATTCAGCCTATTATGAATAAACATGTTTGCAATGACAATTAGAGATTATAGTTGCTTGTGCCATGCTTGATTAGCTAGGAGTTTATAATGGTTTACCTTGCGTGCCAACATGCTATTAAAATGGTTGTGATGTGGTATAGTGGGGTCGTATCCTCCTTTGAATGATTTAAGTGACTTGACTTGGCACATGTTCACACATGTAGTTGAAACAAATCAACATAGCCTTCACGATATTTATGTTCATGGTGGATTATATCCTACTCATGCTTGCACTCAATGTTTATTAATTTTAATGCATGTTCATGACTGTTGTCGCTCTCTAGTTGGTCGCTTCCCAGTCTTTTGCTAGCCTTCACTTGTACTAAGCGGGAATACTGCTTGTGCATCCAATCCCTTAAACCCCAAAGTTATTCCATATGAGTCCACTATACCTTCCTATATGCGGTATCTACCTGCCGTTCCAAGTAAATTTGTATGTGCCAAACTCTAAACCTTCAAATGAAATTCTGTTTTGTATGCTCGAATAGCTCATGTATCAACTAGGGTTGTCCTGTATCTTCCATGCTAGGCGGGTTATTCTCAAGAGGAGTGGACTCCGCTCCTCACTCACGAGAAAATGGCTGGTCACCGGGATGCCCAGTCCCATGCTTTATGCAAACTAAATCAAAATAATTGCAAACAAAACTCCCCCTGGGACTGTTGCTAGTTGGAGGCACTCGTTGTTTCGAGCAAGCCATGGATTGATGCTTGTTGGTGGAGGGGGAGTATAAACTTTACCATTCTGTTTGGGAACCGCCTATAATGTGTGTAGCATGGAAGATATCGCCATCTCTTGGTTGTTATGTTGACAATGAAAGTATGCCGCTCAAAATATTATTTATCTCTATTTCAAAATCGAGCTCTGGCACCTCTACAAATCCCTGCTTCCCTCTGCGAAGGGCCTATCTATTTACTTTTATGTTGAGTCATCACCCTCTTATTAAAAAGCACCAGCTGGAGAGCACCGCTGTCATTTGCATCCATTACTATTAATTTATATTGGGTATGACTATGACTGGATCTCTTTTACCATGAATTACAATGTCTAGTCAGTCCTTGATCTTTAAAGGTGCTCTGCATTTATGTTTTGCGGTCTCAGAAAGGGCTAGCGAGATACCATCTTGTTATATCATATCATGATTGTTTTGAGAAAGTGTTGTCATCCGAGATTTATTATTATTGCTCGCTAGTTGATTATGCCATTGACATGAGTAAACATGAGACCTAAATGTTATTGTGAATATGATTAGTTATAATCTTTGCTGAAAACTTGAATGCTGGCTTTACATATTTACAACAACAAGAGCAAACAGAGTTTGTAATTTTTTTCTTTATCACTTTCAGTTTATCAACTGAATTTCTTGAGGACAAGCAAATGTTTAAGCTTGGGGGAGTTGATACGTCTCCGTCGTATCTACTTTTCCAAACACTTTTGCCCTTGTTTTGGACTCTAACTTGCATGATTTGAATGGAACTAACCCGGACTGACGCTGTTTTCAGCAGAATTGCCATGGTGTTATTTATGTGCAGAAACAAAAGTTCTCGGAATGACCTGAAACTCCACGGAACTTATTTTTGGAAAATATTAAAAATACTGGAAGAAGAATCCACGTCAGGGGGGCCTCCACCTGTCGACGAGGGTGGGGGGCGCGCCCCCTGCCTCGTGGGCCCCCTGTTGCTCCACCGACCTCAACTCCAACTCCATATATTCGTGTTCGGGGAGAAAAAAATCAGAGAGAAGGATTCATCGCGTTTTATGATACGGAGCCGCCGCCAAGCCCTAAAACCTCTCGGGAGGGCTGATCTGGAGTCCGTTCGGGGCTCCGGAGAGGGGAATCCGTCGCCGTCGTCATCATCAACCATCCTCCATCACCAATTTCATGATGCTCACTGCTGTGCGTGACTAATTCCATCGTAGGCTTGCTAGACGGTGATGGGTTGGATGAGATTTGTCATGTAATCGAGTTAGTTTTGTTAGGGTTTGATCCCTAGTATCCACTATGTTCTGAGATTGATGTTGCTATGACTTTGCTATGCTTAATGCTTGTCACTAGGGCCCGAGTGCCATGATTTCAGATCTGAACCTATTATGTTTTCATGAATATATGTGAGTTCTTGATCCTATCTTGCAAGTCTATAGTCACCTACTATGTGTTAAGATCCGGCAACCCCGAACTGAGAATAATCGGGACCACTCCCGGTGATGACCATAGTTTGAGGAGTTCATGTATTCACTATGTGTTAATGCTTTGGTCCGGTACTCTATTAAAAGGAGCCCTTAATATCCCTTAGTTTCCATTAGGACCCCGCTGCCACGGGAGGGTAGGACAAAAGATGTCATGCAAGTTCTTTTCCATAAGCACGTATGACTATATTCGGAATACATGCCTACATTACATTGATGAATTGGAGCTAGTTCTGTGTCACCCTATGTTATGACTGTTACATGATGAACCGCATCCGGCATAATTCTCCATCACCGATCTAATGCCTACGAGCTTTTCATATATTGTTCTCCGCTTATTTACTTTTCCGTTGCTACTGTTACAATCACTACAAAACCCAAAAATGTTACTTTTGCTACCGTTACCGTTACTTCCATACTACTTTGCTACTAAATACTTTGCTGCAGATACTAAGTTATCCAGGTGTGGTTGAATTGATAACTCAACTGCTAATACTTGAGAATATTCTTTGGCTCCCCTTGTGTCGAATCAATAAATTTGGGTTGAATACTCTACCCTCGAAAACTGTTGCGATCCCCTTTACTTGTGGGTTATCAAAGAGATACATCAAGAGTTCTCAAATCCATAATAGTATTCAATCCGATAAGAGTGAAACCTCAAAGGTAAAACTCAATTCATCACAAGAAGGTAGAGGGGGAGAAACACCATATGATCCAACTATAGTAACAAAGCTCGCGGTACATCAAGATCGTGCCAAATCAAGAACACGAGAGAGAAAGAGATCAAACACATAGCTACTGGTACATACCCTCAGTCCCGAGGGTGAACTACTCCCTCCTCGTCATGGAGATCGCCGGGATGATGAAGATGGCCACCAGTGATGTTTTCCTCCTCTGGCAGGGTGCTGGAACGGGGTCCCGATTGGTTTTTCGTGGCTGCAGAGGCTTGCGGCGGCGGAACTCCCGATCTAGGTTTCTTTCTAGGGTTGACTGGATTTATAGGAATTTTTGGCGCCGGTTTCAAGTCAGGGGGTCCACGAGTCAGCAACAAGGCAGGGGGTGCGCCCTAGGGGGTGGGCGTGCCCTCCACCCTTGTCGTTGACTCGGGACTCTTCTGGCCCAACTATTATGCTTCAGGGGCTTCTTCCGGTCCATAAAAATCACTGTAAATTTTCAGCTCGTTTGGACTCCGTTTGATATTCCTTCTCGGCAAAACTCAAAAACAAGGAAAAAACAGAAACTGGCGCTGGGCTCTAGGTTGATAGGTTAGTCCCAAAAATAATATAAAATAGCATATAAATGCATATAAAACATCCAAGATGGATAGTATAATAGCATGCAACAATCAAAAATTATAGATACGTTGGAAACGTATCAAGCATCCCCAAGCTTAATTCCTGCTCATCCTCGAGTTGGTAAAGGATAAAAACACATTTTTAATGTGGAATTCTACCTAATATATTTATCCATGTAATTTTCTTTATTGTGGCATGAATATTTAGATCCATGAGATTCAAAACAAAAGTTTAATATTGACATAAAAACAATAATACTTCAAGCATACTAATAAGGCAATCATGTCTTCTCAAAATAACATGGCCAAAGAAAGTTATCCCTACAAAATCATATAGTCTGGCTATGCTCCATCTCCATCACACAAAATATTCAAAGCATGCACAACCCCGATGACAAGCCAAGAAATTGTTTCATACTTTTGATATTCTCAAACTTTTTCAACTTTCACGCAATACATGAGCGTGAGCCATGGACATAGCACTATAGGTGGAATAGAATATGGTGGTTGTGGAGAAGACAAAAAGAAGGAGATAGTCTAACATCAACTAGGCGTATCAACGGGCTATGGAGATGCCCATCAATAGATATCAATGTGAGTGAGTAGAGATTGCCATGCAACGGATGCACTAGAGCTATAAGTTTATGAAAGCTCGAAAAGAAACTAATTGGGAGTGCATCCAACTTGCCTGCTCATGAAGACCTAGGGCAATTTGAGGAAGCCCATCGTTGGAATATACAAGCCAAGTTCTATAATGAAAAATTCCCACTAGTATATGAAAGTGATAACATAGGAGACTCTCTATCATGAAGATCATGGTGCTACTTTGAAGCACAAGTGTGGAAAAAGGATTATGACATTGCCCCTTCTCTCTTTTCTCTCATTTTTTTGTTTTTTTGTTTGGCTTATTTGTCCTTTCTATTTTTTCTCTCTTTTTTCTTTTTTCCTCACATGGGACAATGCTTTAATAATGATGATCATCACACTTTTATTTACTTTACAACTCAAGAATTAGAACTCAATACTTAGAACAAAATATGATTCTATATGAATGCTGAGGGAGTCCTGGATTAGGGGGTCCTCTGGTGTCCGGGCTATTTGATATGGGCTGGACTGATGGGCCGTGAAGATAAAGTAGAAGACTATCCCCGCGTCCGGGTAGGACTCCTATATGCGTGGGCAGCAAGTTTGGTGTCCGGATATGTTATTTCCTTCCTCTGTAAACCGACTTTGTACAATCCTAGGACCCTCCGGTGTGTATATAAACCGGAGGGTTTAGTCTGTAGAGGAGATCAGAATAATCATAGGCTAGACAGGTAGGGTTTAGCCATTACGGTCTCGAGGTAGATCAACTCTTGTAACCCCTATACTCATCGAATACAATCAAGCAGGACGTAGGGTTTTACCTCCTTCAAGAGGGCCGGAACCTGGGTAAACATTGTGTCCCCATTGTCCCTTGTTACCATTGATCCTTAGACTCATAGCTTGGGCCCCCTACCCGAGATCTGTCGGTTTTGACACAGAAATTGGTGCTTTCATGAGAGTTCCGCTATGTGTCGACAGAAGGATCGATGGCTCGCCTTGTCATCGACAACGACGCTGTTTCCAGGGAGACCTTTCTCCCCGGCCAACTCTTTGTGTTTGGCGGCTTTGTGCCGTGTGCCAACTCGACCGGCCGACTTGAGCAGGTCGACAGCTACGCCCCTAGTCATCAGATCAGGTTTGGAAGTTTGAACTACATCGCTCACATCCAAGGAGACCTAATCTTCGAGTGGTTCACGGCCTCGGCCGCCGCTCCCCACCCATACGAAGGAGGCCATTTGGATTCAACATCAGATTTCGTTCAGGGGTTGACGCTCATGCCCGCCTTGGCCTTAGATCCGGAGTGGACCACTTCGTCCGAAGACAGGAGGATAAACCCCGCCGGACTCTCTCCCATCGAGGAGCTTCTAGCCGGAGACCCAGATGCGACCGTGCCGTTGGTGAACCCGGGCTCAAACGGGACTCTCCCCGTCATCAGGAAGCCAAACTCGCCTCTGGAAGCCAACTCGGAACTCTCGAGGTCTGCGCCCATCGGGCTCGATCAAGCGGTTATTACCAAACCTAGATCCACAGACCCTTAGACGCATGTCCAACTTTCGCTCTTAAACGAAACGCTGGACCTGATAACCCACAAGTATAGGGGATCGCAACAGTTTTCGAGGGTAGAGTATTCAACCCAAATTTATTGATTCGACACAAGGGGAGCCAAAGAATATTCTCAAGTATTAGCAGCTGAGTTGTCAATTCAACCACACCTGGAAGACTTAATATCTGCAGCAAAATATTTAGTAGCAAAGTAGTATGGAAGTAACGGTAACGATGGCAAAAGTAACAGTAGTAGTTTTGTAGTAATTGTAAAAGTGGCAACGGAAAAGTAACTAAGCAAAGATCAATATGTGAAAAGCTCGTAGGCAACGGATCAGTGATGGATAATTATGTCGGATGCGATTCCACATGAAACAGTTATATCATAGGGTGACACAGAACTAGCTCCAATTCATCAATGTAATGTAGGCATGTATTCGGAATATAGTCATACGTGCTTATGGAAAAGAACTTGCATGACATCTTTTGTCCTACCCTCCCGTGGTAGCGGGGTCCTATTGGAAACTAAGGGATATTAAGGCCTCCTTTTAATAGAGTACCGGACCAAAGCATTAACACTTAGTGAATACATGAACTCATCAAACTACGGTCATCACCGGGAGTGGTCCCGATTATTGTGACTTCGGGGTTGCCGGATCATAACACATAGTAGGTGACTAATGACTTGGAAGATAGGATCAAGAACTCACATCTATTCATGAAAAATTAATAGGTTCAGATCTGAAATCATGGCACTCGGGCCCTAGTGACAAGCATTAAGCATAGCAAAGTCATAGCAACATCAATCTTAGAACATAATGGATACAGGGATCAAACCCTAACAAAACTAGCTCAATTACATGATAAATCTCATCGAACCCATCACCGTCCAGCAAGCCTACGATGGGATTACTCAGGCACGGCGGTGAGCATCATGAAATTGGTGATGGAGGAAGGTTGATGATGACGACGGCGACGGATTCCCTTCTCCGGAGCCCCAAACGGACTCCAGATCAGCCCTCCCGAGAGAGATTAGGGCTTGGTGGCGGCTCCGTATCATAAAATGTGATGAATCCTTCTCTCTGATTTTTTTCTCCCCAAACATGAATATATAGAGTTGGAGTTGAGGTCGATGGAGCCTCAGGGGGCCCACGAGGCAGGGGGCGCGCCCCCCACCCTCATGGACAGGGTGTGGGCCCCCTGGTGTTGATTCTTTCGCCAGTATTTTTTATTTATTCGAAAAATATTCTCCGTGAAGTTTCAGGTCATCCCGAGAACTTTTATTCCTGCACAAAAATAACACCATGGCAATTCTGCTGAAAACAGCGTTAGTCCGGGTTAGTTCCATTCAAATCATGCAAGTTAGAGTCCAAAACAAGGGCAAAAGTGTTTGGAAAAGTAGATACGATGGAGACGTATCAACTCCCCCAAGCTTAAACCTTTGCTTGTCCTCAAGAAATTTAGTTGACAAACTGAAAGTGATAAAGAAAAACTTTTACAAACTCTGTTTGCTCTTGTTGTTGTAAATATGTAAAGCCAGCATTCAAGTTTTCAGCAGAGATTATGAACTAACCATATTCACAATAACACTTAGGTCTCATGTTTACTCATACCAATGGCATAATCAACTAGCGAGCAATAATAATAAATCTCGGATGACAACACTTTCTTAAAACAATCATAATATGATATAACAAGATGGTATCTCGCTAGCCCTTTCTAAGACCGCAAAACATAAATGCAGAGCACCTCTGAAGATCAAGGACTGACTAGACATTGTAATTCATGGTAAAAGAGATCCAGTCATAGTCATACTCAATGTAAACTAACAGTAATGCATGCAAATGACAGCAGTGCTCTCCAGCTGGTGCTTTTTAATAAGAGGATGATGACTCAACATAAAAGTAAATAGATCGATAGGCCCTTCGCAGAGGGAAGCAGGGATTTGTAGAGGTGCTAGAGCTCGAGTTTTGAAATAGAGATATATAATATGTCGAGTGGCATACTTTCATTGTCAACATAACAACCAAGAGATCTCGATATGTTCCATGCTACACACATTATAGGCGGTTCCCAAACATAATGGTAAAGTTTATACTCCCCCACCACCAACGAGCATCAATCCATGGCTTGCCCGAAACAACGGGTGCCTCCAACTAACAACAGTCCTAGGGGAGTTTTGTTTGCAATTATTTTGATTTGGTTTAAGCGTGGGACTGGCCATCCCGGTGACCAGCCATTTTCTCGTGAGTGAGGAGCGGAGTCCACTCCTCTTGAGAATAACCCACCTAGCATGGAAGATACAGATAGCCCTAGTTGATACATGAGCCATTCGACAATACAAAACAGAATTTCATTTGAAGGTTTAGAGTTTCGCACATACAAATTTACTTGGAACGGCAGGTAGATACCGCATATAGGAAGGTATGGTGGACTCATATGGAATAACTTTTGGGTTTATGGAATTGGATGCACAAGCAATATTCCCGCTTAGTACAAGTGAAGGCTAGAAAAAGACTGGGAAGCGACCAGCTAGAGAGCGACAACAGTCATGAACATGCATTAAAATTAATCAACACCGAGTGCAAGCATGAGTAGGATATAATCCACTATGAACATAAATATCGTGGAGGCTATGGTGATTTTGTTTCAACTACATGCATGAACATGTGGCAAGTCAAGCCACTGGAATCGTTCAAAGGAGGATACCACCCCATCATACCACATCACAACCATTTTAATAGCATGTTGGCACGCAAGGTAAACCATTATAAACTCCTAGCTAATTAAGCATGGCATGAGCAACTATAATCTCGAATTGTCATTGCACACATTTTTCATTCATAATAGGCTGAATCAGGAATGATGAACTAATCATATTTACAAAAACAAGATAGGTCGAGTTCATACCAGCTTCTCTCATCTCAATCAGTCCATCATATATCGTCATTATTGTCTTTCACTTGCACGACCGAATGGTGTGGATAATAATAATAGTGCACGTGCATTGGACTAAGCTGGAATCTGCAGGCATTTAATACACAGGATAAGACAAGGTAACATGGGCTCTTGGTTAAATCAACAATAATGCATAAGAGAGCCACTCAACATTTTCATTATGGTCTTCTCCTCTCGACCCCCAAAGAAAAGAAAAGAAATAAAACTATTTACACGGGAAAGCTCCCAACAAGCAAAAGAAGAATGAGAAATCTTTTTGGGTTTTCTTTTAATTACTACTACTACACGCATGGAAAGTAAACTAGCTAAAAGCTACAACTAATTGTTTTGGTTTTTCTTAAGGTTTTTCACACACAAGAAGAAGGCTTAAAACAGAAAATAAACTAGCATGGATAGTACAATCAAAAAGTATGAGCACAGACAACTGGCATGAGTGTGTGAACATGAATGTAATGTCGGTGAGAAATACGTACTCCCCCAAGCTTAGGCTTTTGGCCTAAGTTGGTCTATGCCCATGGATCAAAGTGGTCCTCTCTAGTGTACCGAGGAGGATCCTCAGGGTGCAACTGGTTAGCGAGCTCTTGCGGATCCCACTGATAAATAGACTCCTGATATAGGTCAGGAGATGGCTCAGGCTCAGGCTCTGGGGATCGTGTTCGCTCCCAATATGCATAAATGTCATCGGGCAGGATGATGTATGCGCCTGAATAAATGTTAAACAAAAAAGGTGCAGGCAGGGTAATAACCTGACAAGTCTTTTCACTGAATACCAGGTTATAAATGAGTCTCTTCTCCTTATCATCGCAAATAAAATCATGTGCTACCATACTTTTATAGTCTAAGAAAATAGGGGGCAGCAACTTTTCTTCTTTCTCATAGTGTCTAATAGGTATCTCAAAATATTTAGCAAGACGCGAAGCAAAGATACCTCCAAAAATGGGGCCCTTTGTATGGTTTAGACTCAACCGTTTAGCAACCATAGCACCTAAACAGAAAGTTCTGTCATGGAATAAAGCATGGCGCAAAATGGCGAGGTTAGGAGCACTGAGGCCCCCACTGTTCCCGCGGCCAATTAAACATCTACTAGCAAATATTGCATAGTAACGTAGAACAGGGAAATGTATGCTAGTAGTTCTTGCTTCTGACACTTTTCTCGTTTCCCCTACAGCAATCATATCAATAAATCCTGCCACATCCCTGGGATGTGGTTCCTCGACGCTGCCCTCAAACGGCAACTTGCAAACTGCACAAAAATCATAGAGGGACATCTCCCTAAACTCATCGTATAAATAAAAATCCACCGAAGGTAGTGATCTCCTAGCATGGAAATGAAAATTTTGCACAAAAATATTAGTGAGTAGGAGATACTATTCGAGCTGGTCGTGGAGGAAGTCGATGAGGCCCGCATTCTCAGCCAAGTAATAAAAATCATCATGAATCCCGGCTGCTCTCAAGAACTCATCACAAGGCCATTCACACGGCCGAACCTCCGCAGTGCGAGGGAGATTATATTTGGGCTTCTTATCTTCTTCACTTTGCTTATCCTTCGAGCTTCGGCTCGAAGAGCCCCTCAATAATCTCTTCATCATTTTCTGAAAATTTCTGAAATTTTTCGTAACTCAAAATAAAAGTGAACCAACTTAACAAGATTTATAGCAACTACCCCCACAAGTGCCTAGAGACTATATCATGCATTTGAACTACTTGGGACCATATAAATTTGACATGCAAGCTCAAGAACAGGGTCACCTAAGCAGCACAAATTTGCAATAAATAAAGCACTAGAACAAAAACTAATTGGACCATTGGAGGAGTCACATACCGAAGAACAATCCCCCAAAGCAGTTTTGTGAGTGGAGCTTTGACCAAGGAGATCGAAAATCGCAGCAAGATGAGCTAGAACACGGGTTTGAGCTAGGTGGGGATTTTTTCTGAAGGAAGAAGAAGTGTGTGGTTGCTGGAATAAGTGGAGAGGGGCCACGTGGGGCCCATGAGGCAGGGGGCGCGCCCTCCACCCTCGTGGGCACATGGTGGGTCCCCCTGGTGTGTTCTCAGTGCCAATAATTCTAAAATATTCTACAAAAAATCATATTTCATTTTCGGGACATTCGGAGAACTTTTTTTTTCGGGGTATTTTTTATTGCATGGATAATTCAGAAAACAGATAGAAAATACTATTTTTGCTTTATTTATTCTAAATAACAGAAAGTAAAAGGAGGGTATAGAGAGTTGTGCTTTCTAACTTCATCCATCTCATGCTCATCAAAAGCAATCCACTAACAAGGTTGATCAAGTCTTGTTAACAAACTCATTCCGAATCGCATGAAACCGGAGAATTTTCGAATAGCACTAGGTTACCTCAACGGGGATATGCACGTTCCCAATAATAAGAATATCATAGTTCTTATTGACAGTAGGAAGAGGAAATTCAAAACCTCCAATAATAATTGTTGGAATTTTTCCAATAGAATTGATACTGTGGACTTGACGTTGTTTCCTCGGAAAGTGTATCGTATGCTCATTACCATTAACATGAAAAGTGACATTGCCTTTGTTGCAATCAATAACAGCCCTTGCAGTATTCAAAAAGGTTCTACCAAGGATAATCGACATACTATCGTCCTCGGGAATATCAAGAATAACAAAGTTCGTTAAAGTAGTAACGTTTGCAACCACAACAGGCACATCCTCACAAATACCGACAGGTATAGCAGTTGATTTATCAGCCATTTGCAAAGATATTTTAGTAGGTGTCAACTTATTCAAATCAAGTCTACGATATAAAGAGAGAGGCATAACACTAACACCGGCTCCAAGATCACATAAAGCAGTTTTAACATAGTTTCTTTTAATGGAGCATGGTATAGTTGGTACTCTTGGATCTCCAAGTTTCTTTGGTATTCCACCCTTAAAAGTATAATTAGCAAGCATGGTGGAAATTTCAGCTTCCGGTATCTTTCTTTTTATTTGTAACAATATCTTTCATATACTTAGCATAAGGATTCATTTTAAGCATATCAGTCAAACGCATACGCAAAAAGATAGGTCTAATCATTTCAGCAAAGCGCTCAAAATCCTCATCATCCTTTTTCTTGGATGGTTTAGGAGGAAAAGGCATGGGTTTCTGAACCCATGGTTCTCTTTCTTTACCGTGCTTCCTAGCAACAAAGTCTCTCTTATCATAACGTTGATTCTTTGATTGTGGGTTATCAAGATCAACAGCAGGTTCAATCTCTACATCATTGTTATCGCTAGGTTGAGCATCATCATGAACATCATCATTAATATTATCACTAGGTTCATGTTCATTACCAGATTGTGTTTCAGCATCAGAAATAGAAATATCATTGGGATTCTCAGGTGTGTCAACAACAGGTTCACTAGAAGCATGCAAAGTCCTATCATTTTTCTTTTTCTTCTTTTAGAAGGACTAGGTGCATCAACATTAGTTCTCTAAGAATCTTGCTCAACTCTCTTAGGGTGGCCCTCAGGATACAACGGTTCCTCACTCATTTTACCTCCTCTATTCATAACTCTAACAGCATTATCATTTTTCATATTATTTAATTCATTGAGCAAATCCTTCTGAGCTTTAAGCACTTGTTCTACTTGAGTGGTTACCATAGAAGCATGTTTACTAATAAGTTTAAGTTCACCTTTAACTCTAGACATATAGTCACTCAAGTGTTCAATCATATAAGCATTACGTTTCAATTGTCTACCAACATAAGCATTGAAGTTTTCTTGTTTAACAATAAAATTATCAAACTCATCTAAGCATTGGCTAGCACACTTACAACGAGGGATATCACCTTCATCAAATCTATAGAGAGAATTTACCTTTGCTACCTGTGTCGGGTTATCAAGACCATGTATTTCTTCAATAGGTGGTAAATTCTTAACATCCTCAGCTTTAATACCCTTTTCTTCCATAGATTTCATTGCCTCTTGCATATCTTTAGGACTGAGAAATAGAATACCCCTTTTCTTCGAAGTTGTCTTAGGAGTTGGTTCAGGAAGTGTCCAATCATTTTCATTACTCAACATATTATTCAATAGCAATTCAGCTTGATCAACAGTTCTTTCCCTGAAAACACAACCAGCACAACTATCCAGGTGGTCTCTGGAAGCATCGGTTAGTCCATTATAAAAGATATCAAGTATTTCATTTTTCTTGAGAGGATGATTAGGCAAAGCATTAAGTAATTGGAGAAGCCTCCCCCACGCTTGTGGGAGACTCTCTTCTTCAATTTGCACAAAATTATATATTTCCCTTAAATCAGCTTGTTTCTTATGATCGGGGAAATATTTAGTAGAGAAGTAATAAATCATATCTTGGGGACTACGCACACAACCAGGATCAAGAGAATTAAACCATGTTTTAGCATCACCCTTTAATGAGAACGGAAATAACTTAAGGATATAGTAGTAACGAATTTTTTCCTCATGAGTGAATAGGGTGGCTATATCATTTAATTTAGTAAGATGTGCCACAACAGTTTCAGATTCATAGCCATAGAAAGGATCAGATTCAACCAAAGTAATTATCTCAGGATCGACAGAGAAATCATAATCCTTGTCAGAAGTGCAGATAGGTGAAGTAGCAAAAGTAGGGTCATATTTCATTCTAGCATTCAAAGACTTTTCTTTCAGCTTAGCTAACAGTTTCTTAAGATCATATCTATCTTTGAAAGCAAAAAAGTCTCTAGCAGTTTCTTCATCCATTACATAACCCTCGGGCACAACAGGCAACTCATATCTAGGGGGAGAATCTTCATCATCACTTTCATCAATATTATCAGTTTCAATAATTTCATTCTCTCTAACCCTAGCAAGTTGTTCATTAAGAAATTCACCTCATGGCACAGTATTATCAAGCACAGAAGTAGTTTCATCATAAGTATCATGCAAAGCAGAAGTGGCATCATCAATAACATGCGGCATATCAGAATCAATAGCAGAAGCAGGTTTAGGTGTCGCAAGTTTACTCATAACAGAAGGTGAATCAAGTGCAGAGCTAGATGGCAAATTCTTACCGCCCCTCGTAGTTGAGGGATAAATCTTGGATTTTTCGTCTTTCAAGTTCCTCATAGTGATCAGCAGATATAAATCCCAAGTGACTCAAAGAATAGAGCTATGCTCCCCGGCAATGGCGCCAGAAAATAGTCTTTATAACCCACAAGTATAGGGGATCGCAACAGTTTTCGAGGGTAGAGTATTCAAACCAAATTTATTGATTCGACACAAGGGGAGCCAAAGAATATTCTCAAGTATTAGCAGCTGAGTTGTCAATTCAACCACACCTGGAAGACTTAATATCTGCAGCAAAATATTTAGTAGCAAAGTAGTATGGAAGTAACGGTAACGATGGCAAAAGTAACAACAGTAGTTTTGTAGTAATTGTAACAGTGGCAACGGAAAAGTAACTAAGCAAAGATCAATATGTGAAAAGCTCGTAGGCAATGCATCAGTGATGGATAATTATGTCAGATGCGATTCCTCATGCAATAGTTATAACATAGCGTGACACAGAACTAGCTCCAATTCATCAATGTAATGTAGGCATGTATTCCGAATATAGTCATACGTGCTTATGGAAAAGAACTTGCATGGCATCTTTTGTCCTACCCTCCCGTGGCAGCGGGGTCCTATTGGAAACTAAGGGATATTAAGGCCTCCTTTTAATAGAGTACCGGACCAAAGCATTAACACTTAGTGAATACATGAACTCCTCAAACTATGGTCATCACCGGGAGTGGTCCCGATTATTATGACTTCGGGGTTGCCGGATCATAACACATAGTAGGCGACTAATGACTTGCAACATAGGATCAAGAACTCACATATATTCATGAAAACATAATAGGTTCAGATCTCAAATCATGGCACTCGGGCCCTAGTGACAAGCATTAAGCATAGCAAAGTTATAGCAACATCAATCTTAGAACATAATGGATACTAGGGATCAAACCCTAACAAAACTAGCTCGTTTACATGACAAATCTCATCCAACCCACCACCGTCCAGCAAGCCTACGATGGGATTACTCATGCACGGTGGTGAGCATCATGAAATTGGTGATGGAGGAAGGTTGATGATGACGACGGCGACAGATTCCCTTCTCCGGAGCCCCGAACGGACTCTAGATCAGCCCTCCCGAGAGAGATTAGGGCTTGGCGGCGGCTCCGTATCGTAAAATGTGGTGAATCCTTCTCTCTGATTTTTTCTCCCTGAACGTGAATATATAGAGTTGGAGTTGAGGTCGGTGGAGCCTCAAGGGGCCCACGAGGCAGGGGGCGCGCCCCCACCCTCGTGGACAGGGTGTGGGCCCCCTAGTGTTGATTCTTTTGCCAGTATTTTTATTTATTCCAAAAATATTCTCCGTGAAGTTTTAGGTCATTCCGAGAACTTCTATTTCTGCACAAAAATAACACCATGGAAATTCTGCTAAAAACAGCGTCCAAAACAAGGGCTAAAGTGTTTGGAAAAGTAGATACAGTGGAGACGTATCAGGACCTAATACGATCTATTGCCATCACGGAAGTAGCACCTCCGAACTACGCCCAGCTTGAACTGGGGGCTCAGAGCTGGGAATTTTACGTCCCACCCACCACCCACTTAATAGCCACTATCGAAGACCTAACCGACATGCTAGACTACGCCTCCGAAGACATGGATGGCATGGACAACGATGCCGGAGCCGAACCAGGTCAAAACCCGCCTATCACTGGGCATTGGACGGCCGCTTCTACTTACGATGTATACATGGTGGACACGCCTGAGAAGAAGGACGACGATGGCACTCAAGACCCAGAAGAGGATAAGCCCGTCGATGAACCACCAAAGCACCGGCGTCAGCGGCGCCGCTCTCGATCGCGTCGGGCGAGGGAAAGCAACTCCGACACCGGAGATAATGACACTCTGGACAATGTCGAAGACTCCGATCACCCCGTGGAGCCTTGCTACCTCTTGAGCATGCGTCGGTTTTCCCTTGAAGAGGAAAGGGTGATGCAGCAAAGTAGCGTAAGTATTTCCCTCAGTTTTTTTAGAACCAAGGTATCAATCCAATAGGAGACTACACGCAAATCGCCTAGTACCTGCACAAACAATCAAGAACCTTGCAACCAACGCGATAAAGGTGTTGTCAATCCCTTCACAACCACTTGCAAAAGTGAGATCTGATAAAGATAATAAGATAAATATTTTTGGTATTTTTGTTTTATAGATTGGAAAGTAAAGATTGCAAAATAAAGAGCGGCAGAAATAGCTAGTTGACGGGAAACTAATATAATGTAAAATAGACCCGGGGGCCATATGTTTCAGTACTGGCTTCTCTCGAGATAGCATATATTATGGTGGGTGAACAAATTACTGTTGATCAATTGATAGAAAAGCGCATAGTTACGAGCATATCTAGGCATGATCATGAACAAAGGCATCACGTCCGTGACAAGTAGACCGAAATGATTCTGCATCTACTACTATTACTCCACACATCGACCGCTATCCAGCATGCATCTAGAGTATTAAGTTCATAAGAACAGAGTAACACATTAGGCAAGATGACATGATGTAGAGGGATAAACTCAAGCAATATGATATAAACCCCATCTTATTATCCTCGATGGCAGCAATACAATACGTGCCTTGCTGCCCCTGGTGTCACTTGGGAAGGACACCGCAAGATTGAACCCAAAGCTAAGCACTTCTCCCATTGCAAGAAAGATCAATCTAGTAGGCCAAACCAAACAGATAATTCGAAGAGACTTGCAAAGATATTAAATCATGCATATAAGAATTCAGAGAAGAATCAAATATTGTTCATAGATAATCTTGATCATAAATCCACAATTCATCGGATCTCGACAAACACACTGCAAAAAGAATTACATCGAATAGATCTCCAAGAAGATCGAGGAGAACTTTGTATTGAGATCCAAAGAGAGAGAAGAAGCCATCTAGCTAATAACTATGGACCCAAAGGTCTGTGGTAAACTACTCACACATCATCGGAGAGGCTATGGTGTTGATGTAGAAGCCCTCCGTGATCGAATCCCCCTCCGGTGGATCGCCGGAAAAGGCCCCAAGATGGGATCTCACGGGTACAGAAGGTTGCGGCGGTGGAAAAGGTGTTTCGTGGCTCTCCCCGGATGTTTCAGGTATAAGAGTATATATAGGCGAAAGAAGTAGGTCGGTGGAGATGCGAGGGTCCCACGAGGGTGGGGGGCGCGCCTACCCCCTTGGGCGCGCCCTCCTACCTCGTGGCTGCCTCGTGGCTTCCTTGACCTCCACTCCAAGTCTCCTGGATTGCGTTTGTTCCAAAAAAGATCCTCGCGAAGGTTTCATTCCGTTTGGATTCCGTTTGATATTCCTTTTCTGCGAAACACTGAAATAGGCAAAAAAAACTGCAATTTGCACTGGGCCTTCGGTTAATAGGTTAGTCCCAAAAATAATATAAAAAGGTATATTAAAGCCCATTAAACATCCAAAACAGATAATATAATAGCATGGAACAGTCAAAAATTATAGATACGTTGGAGACGTATCAAGCATCCCCAAGCTTAATTCCTGCTCGTCCTCGAGTAGGTAAATGATAAAAACAGAATTTTTGATGTGGAATGCTACCTAGCATAATTTTCAATATAATTTTCTTTATTGTGGCATGAATGTTCAGATCCAAAAGATTCAAGACAAAAGTTTAATATTGACATAAAAATAATAATACTTCAAGCATACTAACTAAGCAATTATGTCTTCTCAAAATAACATGGCCAAAGAAAGCTTATCCCTAGAAAATCATATAGTTTGGCTATGCTTCATTTTCGTCACACAAAAATGCTCTCATCATGCACAACCCCGATGACAAGCCAAGCAATTGTTTCATACTTTAGTATCTCAAACTTTTTCAACTTTCACGCAATACATGAGCGTGAGCCATGGACATAGCACTATGGGTGGAATAGAATATAATGATGGGGGTTGTGTGGAGAAGACAAAAAGGAGAAAGTCTCACAATGACGCGGCTAATCAACGGGCTATGGAGATGCCCATCAATTGATGTCAACGCGAGGAGTAGGGATTGCCATGCAACAGATGCACTAGAGCTATAAATGTATGAAAGCTCAACAAAACAAACTAAGTGGGTGTGCATCGAACTTGCTTGCTCACGAAGACCTAGGGCATTTGAGGAAGCCCATTGTTGGAATATACAAGCCAAGTTCTATAATGAAAAATTCCCACTAGTATATGAAAGTGACAATATAAGAGACTCTCTTTCATGAAGATCATGGTGCTACTTTGAAGCACAAGTGTGGAAAAAAAGGATAGGAGCATTGTCCTTTTTATTTTCTTCTTTTTTATTTGGCCTTCCTTTTTTTCAGGACAATGCTCTATTAATGATGATCATCACACTTCTATTTATTTACAACTCAAAGATTACAACTCGATACTAGAACAAAGTATGACTCAATATGAATGCCTCCGGCAGTGTACCGGGATGGGCAATGAATCAAGAGTGACATGTATGAAATTATGCATGGTGGCTTTGCCACAACTACGATGTCAACTACATGATCATGCAAGGCAATATGACAATGATGAAGCGTGTCATAATAAACGGAACGGTGGAAAGTTGCATGGCAATATATCTCAGAATGGCTATGGAAATGCCATAATAGGTAGGTATGGTGGCTGTTTTGAGGAAGATATAGGGAGGTTTATGTGTGATAGAGCATATCGTATCACAGGGTTTGGATGCACCGGCGAAGTTTGCACCAACTCTCAAGGTGAGAAAGGGCAATGCACGGTACCGAAGAGGCTAGCAATGATGGAAAGGTGAGAGTGCGTATAATCCATGGACTCAACATTAGTCATAAAGAACACACATATTTATTGCAAAAATCTACAAGTCATCAAAAACCAAGCACTACGCGCATGCTCCTAGGGGGATAGATTGGTAGGAAAAGACCATCGCTCGTCCCCGACCGCCACTCATAAGGAGGACAATCAAAGAAACACCTCATGCTTCAAATTTGTCACACAATGTTTACCATACGTGCATGCTATGGGACTTGCAAAATCTAACACAAGTATTTCTCAAATTCACAACTACTCAACTAGCATGACTCTAATATTACCATCTTCATATCTCAAAACAATCATCAAGTATCAAACTTCTCATATTCAATGCAGTCTATATGGAAGTTTTTATTATACCCATCTTGGATGCCTATCATATTAGGACTAATTTTATAGCCAAAGAAAATTACCATGCTGTTCTAAAGGACTCTCAAAAGAATATAAGTGAAGCATGAGAGATAAATAATTTCTATAAAATAAAACCACCACCGTGCTCTAAAAGATTTAAGTGAAGCACTAGAGCAAAATTATCTAGCTCAAAAGATATAAGTGAAGCACATAGAGTATTCTAATAAATTCTGATTCATGTGTGTCTCTCCAAAAGGTGTGTACAGCAAGGATGATTGTGGTAAACTAACAAGCAAAGGCTCAAATCATACAAGACGCTCCAAGCAAAACACATATCATGTGGTGAATAAAAATATAGCCTCAAGTAAAGTTACCGATGGACGACGACGAAAGAGGGCATGCCTTCCGGGGCATCCCCAAGCTTAGGCTTTTGGTTGTCCTTGAATTTTACCTTGGGGTTCCTTGTTCATCCCCAAGCTTAGGCTCTTTCCACTACTTATTCCAAAATCCATCAAATCTTTACCCAAAAACTTGAAAACTTCACAACACAAAACTCAACAGAAAATCTCATGAGCTCCGTTAGTATAAGAAAACGACTAACCACTTTAAGGTACTGTAATTAACTCATTCTTTATTTATATTGGTGTTAAAACTACTGTATTCCAACTTCTCTATGGTTCATACCCCCTGATACTAGCCATAGATTCATTAAAATAAGCAAACAACACACGAAAAACAGAATCTGTCAAAACTGAACTGTCTGTAGTAATCTGTATCAAACGTATACCTCTGGAACTCCAAAAATTCTGAAATAAATTGGTGGACGTGAGGAATTTATCTGCAAAAATAATCAACCTAAAAGCACTCTCCAGTAAAAAAATGGCAGCTAACCTCGTGAGCGCTAAAGTTTCTGTTTTTTTTACAGCAAGATCGCAAAAACTTCACACAAGTCTTCCCAAAGGTTCTACTTGGCACAAACACTAATTAAAACATAAAAACACATCTAAACATAGGCTATATGGATTATTTATTACTAAACAGGAACAAAAATCAAGGAACAAAATAAAATTGGGTTGCCTCCCAACAAGCGCTATCGTTTAACGCCCCCAGCTAGGCATAAAAACAAGAATAGATCTAGGTATTATCATCTTTGGTATGCAATCCATAAGTGGCTCTCATAATAGATTCATAAGGTAATTTAATTTTCTTCCTAGGAAAGTGTTCTATGCCTTTCCTCAATGGAAATTGGAATCTAATATTTCCTTCTTTCATATCAATAATTGCACCAATCGTTCTAAGGAAAGGTCTACCAAGAATAATAGGACATGTAGGATTGCAATCTATATCAAGAACAATGAAATCTACGGGCACATAATTCCTATTTCCAACAATAAGAACATCATTAAACCTTCCCATAGGTTTCTTAATGGTGGAATCCGCAAGATGCAAATTTAAAGAACAATTATCAAATTCACGGAAACCTAACACATCACACAAAGTTTTTGGAATCATGGAAACACTAGCACCCAAATCACATAAAGCATAGCATTCATGATCTTTAATTTTAATTTTAATAGTCGGTTCCCACTCATCATAAAGTTCTCTAGGGATAGAAACTTCTAATCATGTTTTTCTTCATAAGATTGCATTAAAGCATCAACGATGTGTTTGGTAAAAGCTTTATTTTGATCATAAGCATGATGAGAATTTAGCATGGATTGCAACAAGGAAATACAATCTATCAAAGAACAATTATCATAATTAAATTCCTTGAAATCCAAAATAGTGGGTTCATTGCTATGTAAAGTTTTGACCTCTTCAATCCCATTTTTACCAATTTTTGCATCAACATCTAAAAACTCTGAATCATTGGGACACCTTTTAACTAAAGTTGACTAACATCCAGTCCCATCTTTATCAAGGTTCATATTGGAAAACAAAGATTTAATAGGGGACACATCCATTACTTTTAGATCTTCATCATTGTTATCTTGAAAACTAGAAGAACACGCTTTTACAAAGCAATCTTTTTAGCACGCATCCTAGCGGTTCTTTATTTGCACTTATCAATGGAAATTCTCATGGCTTTGAGAGACTCATTGATATCATGCTTATGTGGAATAGATCTAAGTTTCAAAGAATCAACATCAAGAGAAATTTTATCCATGTTCCTAGCCAACTCATCAATCTTAGGCAATTTTTCTTCAAGCAAAGCATTGAAATTCTTTTGTGAAATCGTAAATTCTTTAACACTAGTCTCAAAATCAGAGGGAAACTTATTAAAACTTCCATAAGAGTTGTTGTAGGAATTACCATAATTATTAGAGGAATTACTAGGGAACGACCTAGAATAAAAATTTCCTCTATACGCGTTGTTACCAAAATTGTTCCTACCAACAAAATTCACATCCATAGATTCATTATTATTTTCAATCAAATTAGACAAAGGCATATCATTAGGATCAGAAGAAGCACTCTTATTAGCAAACAACTTCATAAGTTCATCCATCCTTCCACTCAAAACATTAATCTCTTCTATCGCATGAACTTTTTTACTAGTAGATCTTTCGGTGTGCCATTGAGAATAATTAACCATAATATTATGTAGGAGTTTAATAGCTTCTTCTAAAGTGATTTCCATAAAAGTGCCTCCTGCGGCCGAATCTAAAAGATTTCTAGAAGCTAAATTCAATCCAGCATAAAAATATTGTATAATCATCCATAAATTCAAACCATGTGTAGGGCAATTACGTATCATTAATTTCATCCTCTCCCAAGCTTGTGCAACCTGCTCATGGTCAAGTTGCTTAAAATTCATAATATCATTTCTAAGAGAGATGATCTTAGTGGGAGGAAAATACTTAGAGATAAAAGCTTCTTTAATCAATACTATTTTTAGGCAAAGAAGAGAACCAAGTTTTAGCATGATTTCTAAGTGAAAACGGAAATAGCTTCAATTTAACAATATCATTATCCACATCTTTCTTCTTTTGCATATCACACAAATGAACAAAGTTGTTTAGATGGGTAGCGGCATCTTCACTAGGAAGGCCAGAAAACTGATCTTTCATAACAAGATTCAACAAAGCAACATTAATTTCACAAGATTCAGCATCGGTATAGCAGCAATCAGAGTGCTAATAAAATCATTGTTGTTGGTATTGGAAAAGTCACACAACTTAGTATTATCTTGAGCCATCGTGACAAACAATCAATGCAACACACAAAAACAGAAGGAGCAAGCGAAAAGAGACAGGCGGAAAAAGAGGGCGAATAAAACGGCAAGGGTGAAGTGGGGGAGAGGAAAACGAGAGGCAAATGGCAAATAATGTAATGCGAGAGAGAAGAGTTTGTGATGGGTACTTGGTATGTCTTGACTTGTGTGTTGATCTCCCCGGCAACGGCGCCAGAAATCCTTTCTTGCTACCTCTTGAGCATGCGTTGGTTTTCCCTTGAAGAGGAAAGGGTGATGCAGCAAAGTAGCGTAACTATTTCCCGAAGTTTTTGAGAACCAAGGTATCAATCCAGTAGGAGACTACACGCAAATCACCTAGTACCTGCACAAACAATCAAGAACCTTGCAACCAACATGATAAAGGGGTTGTCAATCCCTTCACGACCACTTGCAAAAGTGAGATCTGATAAAGATAATAAAATAAATATTTTTGGTATTTTTGTTGTATAGATTGGAAAGTAAAGATTGCAAAATAAACGGCGACAGAAATAGCTAGTTGACGGGAAACTAATATAATGTAAAATAGACCCGGGGGCCATAGGTTTCACTAGTGGCTTCTCTCGAGATAGCATATATTACGGTGGGTGAACAAATTACTGTCGAGCAATTGATAGAAAAGCGCATAGTTATGAGAATATCTAGGCATGATAATGAACATAGGCATCACGTCCATGACAAGTAGACCGAAACGATTCTGCATCTACTACTATTACTCCACACATCGACTGCTATCCAGCATGCATCTAGAGTATTAAGTTCATAAGAACAGAGTAACGCATTAGGCAAGATGACATGATGTAGAGGGATAAACTCAAGCAATATGATATAAAACCCATATTTTTATCCTCGATGGCAACAATACAATACGTGCCTTGCTGCCCCTGCTGTCACTGGGAACGGACACCGCAAGATTGAACCCAAAGCTAAGCACTTCTCCCATTGCAAGAAAGATCAATCCAGTAGGCCAAACCAAACTGATAATTGGAAGAGACTTGCAAAGATATTAAATCATGCATATAAGAATTCAGAGAAGAATCAAATATTGTTCATAGATAATCTTGATCATAAACCCACAATTCATTGGATCTCGACAAACACACCGCAAAAAGAATTACATCGAATAGATCTCCAAGAAGACCGAGGAGAACTTTGTATTGAGATCCAAAGAGAGAGAAGAAGCCATCTAGCTAATAACTATGGACCCGAAGGTCTGTGGTAAACTACTCACACATCATCGGAGAGGCTATGGTGTTGATGTAGAATCCCTCCGTGATCGAATCCCCCTCCGCCGGAGCGCCGGAAAAGGCCCCAAGATGGCATCTCACGGGTACAGAAGGTTGCGGCGGTGGAAAAGGTGTTTCGTGGCTCTCCCCAATGGTTTCGGGGTATAAGAGTATATATAGGCGAAAGAAGTAGGTCAGTGGAGCTACGAGGGGCCACGAGGGTGGGGGCGCGCCTACCCCCTGAGCGCGCCCTCCTACCTCGTGGCCGCCTCGTGGCTTCCTTGACCTCCACTCCAAGTCTCCTAGATTGGGTTTGTTCCAAAAAAGATCCTCGCGAAGGTTTCATTCCGTTTGGATTCTGTTTGATATTCCTTTTTTGCGAAACACTGAAGTAGGGAAAAAATAGCAATTTGAGTTGGCGGTTAATAGGTTAGTCCCAAAAATAATATAAAATGGTATATTAAAGCCCATTAAACATCCAAAACAGATAATATAATAGCATGGAACAATCAAAAATTATAGATACGTTGGATATGTATCAAGCCTGCGTTCGAGCAGGATGAGAGGGAAGAGGGTCAAGTCAACCCCGACGAACTTGACGATCACGAGGATTCGGAAGATAGTAACTACTTACTTGTCTCCGAAGAGGATGTTAGCCTGGGTGACGATGATTTCATCGTCCCATGGGAACCCCTTGAACAAGAACGCTTGAAGTGATAGCTCATCGCCACCACGCGGAGCCTAAAAAAGAAACAACATCATCTTAAAGCCGAACATGATACGCTCAATGACAGATGGACTAAGGTCTTAGCCACCGAAGAAGGATACGGTCTCGAGCGCCCAACAAAGAGTTACCCAAAATGCAGGCTACTACCACAATTCGACGACGAGGCCCTCGAGCCGATACCGTCAAAATACAATCAGGCCGATCAACCGGACCGACCACCACGTGGACGGGACAAAATGGCTAATCAGGCCGAACACCAGCCTGTGCCCCCTCCCCGTAGAGGCGGGGGGACAGAGGCCCCGGGCTACACGTACGACTTATGTCAGGACCTGACCAATAGAGACAGCCAAACCAGATCAATTTATGGATCACGAGGACGTGCCCCAACTCGGGATGACGGCCATCAAGCCTGGCACGACAAACATAATCAAGTCCGGGGTCAGCACCAAACACAGATGTCATTCGAACTCCGTCGCGTTGTGGCCCGATACAGAGGCGCCGCACACCCCATGTGCTTCACCGCTGAGGTAATGCAGCACCAATTTCCGGAAGGGTTTAAACCCATGAATATCGAGCCATACGATGGAACAACGGATCCCTCTATATGGACTGGAGATTTTCTTCTACACATTCACATGGCTTGCGAAGATGATCTTCACGCCATCAAATACCAACCTCTAAAGCTGAAAGGACCAGCACGGCACTGGTTGAATAGCCTCCTAGAGAACTCCATTGGAAGTTGGGAAGACCTAGAGGATGCATTTCGGGACAACTTTCAGGGCACTTATGTCCGGCCACCAGATGCTGATGACCTGAGTCACATAGTCCAACAACCCGAAGAGTTGGCTCGCAAACTTTGAAATCGGTTTTTAGTTAAAAAGAACCAAATCATCCACTGTCCAGACGCCGAAGCCTTAGTGGCATTCAAGCACAGTGTCTGTGACGAATGGCTCGCCCGACACATCGGTCAGGAAAAGCCGAAGACTATGGCAGCTCTTACTGCACTCATGACCCGCTTCTGCGCAGGCGAAGATAGCTGGTTGGCCCGTATAAGCAACAGTACCAGCGACCCCGGTACCTCTGAGCCAAGGGATGGCAATGGAAGGCCACGATGCAACAAAAACAAGCGTCAAAACAACAATGAAGAAACCGAGGATACAACAGTAAACGCCGGATTCAGTGGCTCTAAATCCGGTCAGCGGAAGAAGTCGTTCAAAGGAAATAGGGACGGTCCATCCAATTTGGATAAAATACTTGATAGGCCTTGCCAGATTCATGGCACCCTTGACAAGCCCGCCAACCACACCAACAGAAACTGCTGGGTTTTTAAACAGGCCGGTAAATTAAATACCGAGCATAAGGGGAAAGGACCTCAAAGCGAGGATGATTATGAGCCTCGCCCTCCAAACACTAGAGGATAGAAGAAGTCCCCCCACCCCCCGAGGTGAAAACAGTGAACATGATATATGTCACCCATATCCCCAAAAGGGAGCGCAAGCACGCATTGAGGGATGTCTAGGCCGTAGAGCCTGTCGCCCCAAAATTCAATCCATGGTCGGCTTGTCCGATCACCTTTGATCGCAGGGACCACCCAACCAGTATCCGTCACGGAGGTTCGGCGGCCCTGGTACTCGATCCTATCATCGACGGATACCATCTCACTAGAGTCCTTATGGACGGTGGCAGCAGGCTCAAATTGATCTATCAAGATATTGTCTGTAAAATGGGTATCGACCCATCAAGAATTAAGCCCAGTAACACTACCTTTAAAGGAGTGATACCCGACATGGAGGCCCGCTGCACGGGCTCCTTAACACTGGACGTAGTATTCGGCTCTCCAGACAACTTCCAAAGCGAGGAATTGATCTTTGACATCGTCCGTTTTTGTAGTGGTTATCATGCACTACTTGGAGGAACTGCTTTTGCCCGCTTTAATGCAGTCCTGCACTATCCTTATTTGAAGCTCTAAATGCCCGGATCGCGTGGCATCATCACAGTAAATGGAAATATGGAACGCTCCCTCCATACTGAGGAGCACACCGGGGCCATAGCAGCCGAGGTACAGAGCGGCCTCATTAAGCCAAATAGCTCATCGGTCATCAAGACCCATGACACCGCTAAGCGAGTCTGATCCGCATTACAGTGTGATAGCTTGGCGGATCCGGAGCTTGAATAGCAGTTTAGCGTCCGCCGGTCGCCCCATAAGGTTGCGACGTACATACGGTGCGTACATAATTATGCACTTAAAATACCTTGGGCAGCGCAGGAGGCACACTGCAGAAAAGGTCTATAGTATGGCTTGACCCTATTCGGATCTTAAATATTTTTCCCACTGCAGATTCGTTTAAAATCTGCCTACTCTATGATTGTATAGGGCCTCTTTTCGAAGTCCTTCTTTCTTGCAGACGACCATCGAATCCTCCTCTCAAAGAATTTCTCAGCAAGGAGAAACGACACAGACGTGCGGCAGGGCACCATTGGGATCTTCAAACCACTACTTTTAGGCCCTATGTAAACCTTTCCCTTGTGTAAACTTTTGGCATGTAAAATGGCCTCGGTATTTATGGCATTATCTATAATAGCATTTCTTGACGTATTAATCAGGGAATAAAGGAAGCAGTTGATCACCACTTTTGTTTTGTACTCTTTATTTTATCACATGTACTCCCTCCCTAATCCAGACTGCCACACGTGCTTTAATCCGGCCTTCACACCGGGGCTGTATTCGGCCCTGCACATTTCAAGTCCGAACACCTATAGCGAACTTTTCGGCGTCCCGGATATTGCATTATATGTTGGGGAACGTAGTAATTTAAAAAAAAATTCCTACGCACACGCAAGATCATGGTGATGCATAGCAACGAGAGGGGAGAGTGTTGTCCACGTACCCTCGTAGACCGACAGCGGAAGCGTTAGCACAACGCGGTTGATGTAGTCGTACGTCTTCACGATCCGACCGATCAAGTACCGAACGCACGGCACCTCCGAAGTTCTACACACGTTCAGCTCGATGACGTCCCTCGAACTCTGATCCAGCCGAGTGTTGAGGGAGAGTTTCGTCAGCACGACGGCGTGGTGACGATGATGATGTTCCACCGACGCAGGGCTTCGCCTAAGCTCCGCGACGGTATTATCGAGGTGTAATCTGGTGGAGGGGGGCACCGCACACGGCTAAAATATCGTATATCAAGTCTATTTAGAGGTGCCCCCCTGCCCCTGTATATAAAGGAGCAAGGGGGAGGCCGGCTGCCTATGGGCGCGCCAAGGAGAGGGGGGAGTCCTCCTCCTAGTAGGAGTAGGACTCCCCTTTCCTAGTCCTACTAGGAAAAGAAGGGGGGAAGGAAAGAGAGGGATAGGGAGAGGGAAAGGGGGCTGCGCCCCCCTCTCCTAGTCCAACTAGGACTCCTCCTGGGAGGGGACGCACCACCTCCTGGCTGCTGGCCTCTCTCTTCCCTCAAAGCCCACTAAGGCCCAATACTTCCCCGGGGGGTTCCGGTAACCCTCCGGCACTCCGGTTTAATCCGAAACTTCTCCGGAACACTTCCGGTGTCCGAATATAGTCGTCCAATATATCAATCTTTACGTCTCGACCATTTCGAGACTCCTCGTCATGTCCGTGATCACATCCGGGACTCCGAACAACCTTCGGTACATCAAAACATATAAACTCATAATAAAACTGTCATCGTAACTTTAAGCGTGCGGACCCTTTGGGTTCGAGAACTATGTAGACATGACCGAGACACCTCTCCGGTCAATAACCAATAGCGGGACCTGGATGCCCATATTGGCTCCCACATATTCTACGAAGATCTTTATCGGTCAGACCGCATAACAACATACGTTGTTCCCTTTGTCATCGGTATGTTACTTGCCCGAGATTCGATCGTCGGTATCTCGATACCTAGTCCAATCTCGTTACCGGCAAGTCTCTTTACTCGTTCTGTAATACATCATCCCGCAACTAACTCATTAGTCACAATGCTTGCAAGGCTTATAGTGATGTGCATTACCGAGTGGGCCCAGAGATACCTCTCCGACAATCGGAGTGACAAATCCTAATCTCGAAATACGCCAACCCAACAAGTACCTTTGGAGACACCTGTAGAGCACCTTTATAATCACCCAGTTACGTTGTGACGTTTGGTGGCACACAAAGTGTTCCTCCGGTAAACGGGAGTTGCATAATCTCATAGTCATAGGAACATGTATAAGTCATGAAGAAAGCAATAGCAACATACTAAACGATCGGGTGCTAAGCTAACGTAATGGGTCATGTCAATCACGTCATTCTCCTAATGAGGTGATCCCGTTAATCAAATGACAACTCATGTCTATGGCTAGGAAACATAACCATCTTTGATTAACGAGCTAGTCAAGCAGAGGCATACTAGTGACACTCTGTTTGTCTATGTATTCACACATGTATTATGTTTCCGGTTAATACAATGCTAGCATGAATAATAAACATTTATCATGATATAAGGAAATATATAATACTTTATTATTGCCTCTAGGGCATATTTCCTTCATTATATGCATCAGCTCCGAGTCATGTCTTTGGTCTATAGTTGGGTTGCCTGGCTCCTGTGCTTACTACCTTACGTTCCGCTCGTTCGGCTAAGGTAGTAAAGGGAGAACTACTCGATTGTATTTCTGGTTCCTCCGGTCAAGTACCTCAGTAGAGAAAGCTGAAAACTAACTGTCATGATAGGTGAGAGCTGGTCGGCGATTCAGTGACTTAGTATTATACTACATATCCTTATAGATTCAAGCCGTGTTATACGAGGGGTTAGTCTTCGTCTGGCCGCGTGGAAAAGGCACCGTAGTCCGGAAAGCTGCACACACACCAGGGGCTAGTACTTAGCTCCACCGTCAAACTCCTATGGCTAAGTGAAAGTAATAAAGTCGCATAGTCCGATTGCCTGGTTCACCTTGCGGACACCTCCTTTATGGACCAAGACATTGGATAAAGCGTGGTCACACGTCATGCCGAACACCCCTGTAGCATCTACATGGGGGCTGAAGCCGACGACTGGCAAATTTCAGAAATATAACAATAACGGCCGCAGAGGAGGAAAAATAGCTTGAAACAAAAGGCGCAAGCATAAGTATGTCTTAGCATGGGTTTATCACATAGTTTGTACAACCCGAACACATTCAATCAAATATCACGTCCTTAGAACATTGGCCCTCTACTACTCGGGCTCCTTCTAGGACGTCGTCGAAGTACCTCTCCGGCTTCCGATGATCTTTGCCTTCGGGTGGACCTGCAGTTGCCACTTAGGTGGCCTTCATCTTCGCCCATTGCATCTTGACGCGGGCAAAGGCCATCCGGGCACCCTCTATGCAGTCCGAGCACTTCACGGCATCAATCTGTGGCCGCGCACCGACCAGCCGCTTCACCAAACCAAAGTAGCTGCTAGGAATCGGTTCGGCCGGCCAGAGTTGGACTATTACGTCCTTCATGGCCAGGCCTGCCACCCTATGCAGCTCCGTCAGCTGCTTCAGCTAGTCGTTTAGAAGCACCGAGTGTTTCGCGCAAGATACTGTGACCAGAACAGCTTCTTGGTCGAGTTCCCCTCCTGAGCTCGGAAGAACTGTGTGGCATCGGTAACACTCTTCGGAAGATCCACAAACTCGCCTGGAGAACTCCACACTTGTGTGAGCAAAGCGTACCTCTGACCCCCAAGGATACTTTGCCAAAGAAAGGCCATACCAGCCGCTATCTGTCTCGCCTAGTGGATCTCTTCGCGAGCGCTCAGGGACTCGCTCCACGCCTCTTTTGCATCACGAAGAGCCTTGGCAAGCTCGGAGGACTGGGCCGAAGTCTCCTGCTCCAGTGTCTCACATTTGCTGATGGCATCTTTCGGCTCCTGCTCGACTTCGGCCACCCGAGCTTCATGTTGGCAGCGGGCGATTTGTTCAGCCTCTAGTTCAGCAGCCGCTTTATCAGCGGCTGCCTTATTCGCCTCCGCCTCTTTCTTGGCCTGGACGAGGGCGCCCTTGAGGGTCTCGACCTCGGCTGCGCCAGCTGTAAATCATAAGTAAAGCATTCCATGAGTTGACCTCTAAATATACATATTTCTGACATACAATTACACTCCTTTTAAACATTATACGCATACCTTGCGTTTCATCGAACCACTTGTTGATGCGGTCGAGCTCTTCATCGGCCACTTGAAGCTTTCGATTGAGTTCGGAAACTTCTACGGCATGAGCGGTGGCCGCCAACATGGAGGCCTGTTACAATGATAACACATGTTATTATCCCCATTACTATATGGATCCTCTGTCCGATTTTTTCTAAACCGGACAGAGCCTCAGGGGCTACTGTCTATGTACAGGTTTATTCTTCTATATGGATATTGTAAAGTTTTTAGAACATTGTGTCGCATACCTCAAAGCCTGTCAGTAGGCTACGGAAGGCTTCATTTAGTCTGTTTTTGGCAGACTGAACCTTCTCCATAACCGCACCCATCAGGGTACGGTGCTCCTCCACAATGGAAGCACCTTGCAGTGCTTCCTCTAGAGCATTGGGCGCCTCCGGATTAATGGAGGCTGCCGACGGAGCTGAAGCTCCTCCCCTCTCTTTCGGAGGGGGCTGCTCATCCGATCCCGGAGCCATGTTAGTCTGCGGGATGGTGTTCGGCGGGGGCCCAGATTGTTGGGGGGTCCCCACCGTCAGTTGCCATAGGGGCTGCCTTCCCAAGGTCTTCGGCGACCGAGGTATTAACCTCGGGCGCTCTCTCGGCGGCCTCGTTCGCCCCCCCACGGCTAGGAGAGGTCCTTCGGGACAACACTTCAGTGTCCTCCATGATGATAGGCGAGTGGGCTCGCGGCGGCGTGTCACTCTCTGCCATTTCGGGTGGCAGAGAGTTCCCCTCCGATAATGGAGTTTGCGGGAGCTCGAGGGGAGGGCTGAAAGGCAAGTAACAACATAACTTATGTAATGGAAACAGGAAGACCAAAGATAAATGGTAAGATTCTGAATACTTATGATTCGGCAAGGGGCTTCTCCCTGGGACGTTTCTTGGGAACTAGTCCGTACTCTGAGTCCGAACTGTTCGGAAGCATCACCTTCCCTCTCTTGGGCGCCTCCCCCTTCGGGTCTTCGGAAGCCGCCCTCTTCTTCTTCCTCCCCTTACGAGGGGAGTTGCTTTCCATCTCCTCCTCTTCTTCCTCTTCTACGTCGTGGGAAGAGAGGGTTTCGGTCCCTTTGGACACTGTGTCCGAAGGACCTTTGTGGCGGAGGCCGCCCTTGGCCTCCTTGCCTTTCTTCTTCTTGGCCTTCTTCTCCGGCGCCTGATACGGCGCCGGGATCAGCATCTCCGTTAGCTGGGGTGTGGCCGGGTCCTCAGGCAGCGGCGCCGGATAGTTGACCCGCTCCGCTTTTGCCGTCCAGCCCTGTACGGAGGGCATGTGATATAGTCGCTATTATATTGCAAGTATTAACTGGATAGGTCTTCAGAAGGATTATGCTTACCGTCGAGGCCGGGTTCTCGATGTCGAGTCCGATGTCCTCGGTCTTCATTGGCCAACTTTTCTGGGCCTTGAAGAGCTGCTCCCAGATATCTTCGTGCGTGGTGCCAAAGAAGCGCTTCAAGGTCTGTGGTTCCTCCAGATTGAACTCCCATATGGGGGAGGCCTGGAGTTGGCAGGGAAGGATACGACGGAAGAGCATCACTTGAATCACGTTTGTGAGACCAGTGTTCGTACCCAATAGGTTGGAGATGTGCTTCTGTAGCATCTTCACCTCCGGTTGGGACCCCGAATCAAGACCCTTGGCGGTCCATGAGGTGAGTCTCGTGGGGGTCCGGATCTGAAGTCAGGCATGGCCACCCATTTGGCGTCATGGGGTTCGGTGATGTAGAACCATTCCTGCTGCCACACCTTGACAGTCTCGACGAATGCCCCACTACTAGGGAAAAGCCTAGCAGTAGCGCGGATTTTGGGTGTATCAATAGCGCGGGCGCCCGCGCTACTGATACGGTGCCACAGCTAACTTGTAGCAGTAGCGCGTGTTTAACCCTCGCTACTGCTACTTCTGATAGTAGTAGCGTGGTTGATGCCCGCGCTACTACTACTTAGCTGTAGCGCGGGTCAGGGCCCCGCGCTACTACTAACTAATTGGGAATTAAAAAAATAAATTCCATCCATGGTTGCTGTTGTTGGGCGTCATCGTCCTATCCAACCATGGTTGCTGCTGTTCCTGGAGGGGATGAAGTTGTCCATGGTGATGTGGCTCCCTACCGAACTCGTTCCCGCACCTCTCATCTACTGCTGCTACAAAAGAAGAGAAAATTATTTGAATGGGGAAGAGAGAGATAGAGAGGAGTAGGAGGAGGAACTCACTGGTGGCCGCCAAAGTTGGAGCCGACGCTCGAAACCTAGATGAAGCCCGGTGACCTACTATTGCTTGTCGTAGGACCCTTGACCATGGTACTCGCATGTCCTCAGGAGGCCTTGTCTCGGCGAGGAGGTGCAAGTGACTGCATCCATGGTGGATCTGGCCGCCGCCATGGACGATGCTTTGCTGGTTTCCCTCTCCTTCCAGCAGCGGAGAAGGAGGAAGGACGGGCCGGGAGGGGTTGCGATGGGAGAGGAGGTCACCGAATTTGGGGAAGGCGCCGAGGTGTGAGTTTGGCGGCGGCGGTGGGTGAGGATGGGAATCACGGGTGGGAGGAGAAGGGGAATGGGAGAGTGTGGGAAAGAGGAGGTAGAGAGGAGGGATTCAGCCGTGGATATGGGGACTTCAGCTACCTTTTACTTAGTAGTAGCGAGGGGTATAAACCCGCGCTACTACTATCAACTTAGTAGTAGCGCGGGTTCATACCCCTCGCTACTACTATGGCATGTCCCGGGGTGGCATGGTAGAGACTGCTTAGTAGTAGCGAGGGGTAAAAACCCGCGCTACTACTATCAACTTATTAGTAGCGAGGGGTAAAAACCCGCGCTACTAGTAACTAGCAGTAGCGAGGGGTATAAACCCGCGCTACTAGTAAGCGTCTGCCTATGAGCTTTTCCCTAGTAGTGCCCCTTTGGGCCAGACGGTGTTGGGGAGCTTGCTAACCATGGCCTCGCCACAGTCTGCATGCTGTCCATCGACCACCTTCGGCTTCAGATTGAAAACCTTGAGCCATAAGCCGAAGTGTGGCGGGATGCAGAGAAGAGCCTCACACACGAGGATGAATGCTGATATGTGGATGAAGGAATTTCGGCCTAGATCGTGGAAATCTAGCCCGTAGTAGAACATGAGGCCGCAGACGAAGGGTGGAGGGGAAACCCTAACCCCCGGAGGAAATGGGGGATGAACACGATCCTCTCATTGGGCTACGGAGTAGGAATCACCTGATCTTTGGCAGGGATCCTGTGCACGATATCCGCGGACAGATAGCCCGTGCTCTGAAGATCCTTGACGTCCTTTTCGGTGACGGAGGAGGCCTCCCACTTTCCCTTGGAACCGGACCCGGCCATTGCTGGGGAGGGTGGTTGCAGTGGGAAAGATCGGAGTTTTGGAGTGCTTGAGCTGGGAGTTTGGAAGACAGAAGCTAGAGGAAGGCGTGGGGAAAAAGGAGGGATCTTTATCCTCTTATAGACGGTGAAAATACCAAATGTCCCCCTCTCGAGCCATAAACCTCGCCTGTTCCCAACGAGATCGTGCGTAAAGAGTGGTTGGGTTACCCAAACCACATTGATGAGAATCCCGTAATGGGCAGGCACGATCTCTGTTTTTACAAGACGTGCCAATGAGGGCTAGGCCTCGAAACACGAAACGTGAGACGTGAAAACGGTTTGAAATGTTAAAGAGTCAAGTGTGACGCTTCGCTGAAAAAGTTGTCAGTAAATGACACTGCTCCTATTTTGACACCTTGCCTTCGTGGCTAAGGGTTGTATCGATTGTGCGGAGCCGGATACAGCTCCTTTATACAGGGATCTAACTTAAAAGTATTCAAGAGAAGGAACCCGCCTTGCAACGCCGAAGATAATCCGCGTGCCGAACACATCGTCATCGAAGACTGGTTCAGGGGCTACTGGGGGAATCCTGGATTAGGGGGTCCTCGGGTGTCTGGGCTATTTGATATGGGCCGAACTGATGGGCCGAACTGATGGGCCGTAAAGAGAAAGCAAAAGACTATCCCCCGTGTCCGGGTAGGACTCCTATATGGGTGGACGGCAAGTTTGGTGTATGGATATGTTATTTCCTTCCTCTGTAAACCGACTCTGTACAACCCTAGGCCCCTCCGGTGTGTATATAAACCGGAGGGTTTAGTCTATAGAGGAGATCATAATAATCATAGGCTAGATAGCTAGGGTTTAGCTATTACGGTCTCGAGGAAGATCAACTCTTGTAACCCCTATACTCATCGAATACAATCAAGCAGGACGTAGGGTTTTACCTCCTTCAAGAGGGCCCGAACCTGGGTAAACATCATGTCCCCATTGTCCCTTGTTACCATTGATCCTTAGACTCACAGCTTGGCCCCCCCTACCCGAGATCTGCCGGTTTTGACACCGACAAATTCCTCCGGCGGTGTACCGGGATGTGCAATGACTCAAGAGTGACATGTATTAAAAAGTATTAATGGTGGCTTTGCCACAAATACAATGTCAACTACATGATCATCAAAGCAATATGACAATGATGAAGTGTGTCATAATAAACGAAATGGTGGAAGCTGCATGGCAATATATCTCGGAATGGCTATGGATAATGCCATAATAGGTAGGTATAGTGGCTGTTTTGAGGAAGGTATATGGTGGGTGCATGGTACCGGTGAAAGTTGGGCGGTACTAGAGAGGCTAGCAAAGGTGGAACGGTGAGAGTGCGTATAATCCATGGAATCAACATTAGTCATAAAGAACTCACATACTTATTGCAAAAGTCTATTTGCTATCGAAACAAAGCACTACGCGCATGCTCCTAGGGGGATAGATTGGTAGGAAAAGACCATCACTCGTCCCCGACCGCCACTCATAAGGAAGACAATCAATAAATAAATCATGCTCCAACTTCGTTACATAACGGTTCACCACACGTGCATGCTACGGGAATCACAAACCTCAACACAAGTATTTCTACAATCCACAATTACTCACTAGCATGACTCTAATATCACCATCCTCATATCTCAAAACAATCATAAGGAATCAAACTTCTCATAGTATTCAATGCACTTTATATGAAAGTTTTTATTATATCCCACTTGGATGCCCATCATATTAGGACTAAATTCATAACCAAAGAAAATTACCATGCTGTTTAGAGAGACTCTCAAAATAATATAATTGAAGCATGAGATTTCATGAATTTCTTCAAAGTAAAACCACAGCCGTGCTCTAAAAAGATATAAGTGAAACACTAGAGCAAACGACAAACTACTCCAAAAGATATAAGTGAAGATCAATGAGTAGTCGAATAATTGTGTAACTATGTGAAGACTCTCTAACATTTAAGAATTTTAGATCTTGGGATATTATTCAAATAGCCAGCAAAACAAAAAAAATAAAATAAAATGACACTCCAAGCAAAACACATATCATGTGGTGAATAAAAATATAGCTCCAAGTAAGGTTACCGATGAACGAAGACGAAAGAGGGGATGCCATCTGGGGCATCCCCAAGCTTATATACTTGGTTGTCCTAGAATATTACCTTTGGGTTCCTTGGGAATCCCCAAGCTTAATCTCTTGCCACTCCTTATTCCATAGTCCATCGAAACTTCACCCAAAACTTGAAAACTTCACAACACAAAACTCAACAGAAAACTCGTAAGCTCCGTTAGTATAACAAAGCAAATCACCACTTAGGTACTGTTGTGAACTCATTATGAATTCATATTGGTGTTATATCTAATGTATTCCAACTTGTCCATGGTTCATGCCCTCCGATACTACTCATAGATTCATCAAAATAAGCAAACAACACAATGAAAACAGAATCTGTCAAAAACAGAACAGTCTGTAGTAATCTGGAAACTTCGTATACTTCTGTAACTCGAAAAATTCTGAAAAATTACGACAACGTAGACAATTTGTACATATATCATGTGTCAAAAATTCAGATCAAAAGCACATTCCAGTGAATTTTCAAAATTCCTGGACTGAGAGCAAAAGTTTTTGTTTTTGCACAGAATCAAGTCAACTATCATCCACACTATCCCAAAGGCTTTACTTGGCACTTTATTGAAAAAGCTATAAAACATGGTTAATACAGTAGCCTAATCATGTGAACACACAAAAACATTAGGTAGAAACATTGGGTTGTCTCCCAACAAGCGCTTTTCTCTAATGCCTTTTTAGCTAGGCATGATGATTACAATGATGCTCACATAAAAGATAAGAATTGAAACATAATGGGAGCATCATGAAGCATATGACTAGCATATTCAAGTCTAACCCACTTCCTATGCATAGGGATTTTGTGAGAAAACAATTTATGGGAACAAGAATCAACTAGCATAGGAAGGCAAAGCAAGCATAACTTCAAAACTTTAAGCACATAGAGAGGAAACTTGATATTATTGCAATATGTAGAAGCATAAGTTCCTCTCTCATAATAATTTTCAGTAGCATCATGAATGAATTCAATAATATAACCATCACATAAACCATTCTTTTCATGCTCTACAAGCATATAAATTTTATTACTCTCCACATAAGCAAATTTATTTTCATCAATAGTAGTGGGAGCAAACTCAACAAAATAAATATCATGTGAGGCATAATCTAATTTAAAATTAAAATCATGATGACAAGTTTCATGGTTATCATTATTCTTTATAGCATACATGTCATCACAATAATCATCATAGATAGCAACTTTGTTCTCATAATCAATTGGAACCTCTTCCAAAATAGTGGATTCATCTCTAAATAAAGTCATGACCTCTCCAAATCCACTTCCATAATTATCACAATAAGATTCAACACCCTCCAAAATAATGGGATCATTGCTACCTAAAGTTGAAACTCTTCCAAACACACTTTCATTAATATAAACATCATAAATAGGAGGCATGCTTTCATCATAATAAACATTCTCATCAAAACTAGGGGGACTAAAAATATCATATTCATCAAACATAGCATCCCCAAGCTTGTAGCTGTGCATATCATTACCATCATGGATATTCAAAGAATTCACTACAGGAATCAGCTATTTTGCTGTCTGCCACAGCGGACGGCAAAGGCATGAACGGCGGACGGCAAAGGCCTTTGCCGTCAGCCGCGCTCGGTAAAAGGCTCCGGCAAAGTAGGCTACGGTAAACAGCTACTTTGCCGTCTGCTTCCTAGCGGCTGACGGCAAAGGCCTTTTGCCGTCTGCCGCGGACGGCAAAGAGGGCGGACGGCAAAAATTGTGCTCTCAGTCCGTTAAGTGGCTAACGGCAGGCCTTTGCCGTCCGCCGCGGACGGCAAACTTTCTAGTGCCTTTGCTGTCTGCCATATGATGTCATCTACACGTCACTACATGGCAGGCCTTTGCCGTCCGCCGCTGACGGCAAACTCTTTGCCGTCTGCCACTGTAGGCAAACTGACCAAATGGGTCAGCTCCCAGGAAGCACAGCTGGATGCCACGTGGCTTCTTTGCCGTCCGCGGCAGACGGCAAAGGGCCCATTGCCGTCGGTGGCAGACGGCAAAGAGCCTGCATATTGGGTCTTTTTTCTGTTTTTTTATTAAATCCAACAATTTTCACAGAAAATATATATGGCACATATAGATATATTTCACAAGGCAGAGTTCCATCACATAAGATATATATGACAACATATAAGATATCCAACATGCATAGTTCCATCATACATAGTTCCATCACATAACTTCATCACATATGTTCCATCCAACTACCAAGTTCCATCATACATAGCATAGTTCATCCAACTACCAAGATACATGCATAGTTCAACGATACAAAAGAAACAGAGAAAGGGATAAGGAGCACTCCATCTATGCAAGCTTTCGTCAAGTGAATGAAATCTGCAAAATGAAAAATAAGAAAGTTAGAAATAGGTGACTAGAATAAGAAGACTAGAACAAGAAGAAGACTAGAACAAGAAGAGTATGTCATTTATGAGCTAACTTACGTGAAATGGATCATATATGAGCTAACTAAGTTGAAATGGGTCGTTTATGAGCTAGCTAAGGTGAAATGGATCATTTATGAGCTAACTTAGTTGAAATGGGTCGTTTATGAGCTAACTAAGGTCAAATGGATCGTTTTTGAGGTAACTAAGGTGAAATGGATCGTTTTTTAGCTAACTAAGGTGAAATGGATCGTTTTTTAGCTAACTTAGGTGAAATGGATCATTTATGAGCTAATTTAGTTGAAATGGATCTTTTTGAGCTAACTTAGGTGAAATGGATCATTTAAGAGCTAATTTAGGTGAAATGGATCGTTTTTTAGCTAACTTGGTGAAATGGATCGTTTATGAGCTAAATTAGTTGAAATGGATCGTTTATGAGATAACCTAGGTAAGATGGGTCATTTTGGAGTTAACCTAGTTGAAATGGGTCATTTTAAAGCTAACGTAGGTAAAATGGATCATTTAGGAGCTAATCTAGGTAAAATGGGTCATTTTTGAGCTAACTTGGATGAACTGGATCATTTATAAGCTAACCTAGGTAAAATGGGTCATTTTAGAGCTAACTTAAGTAAAATGGATCGTCTATGAGCTAACTAAGCTAATTAAAGCTAAGTCTAGGTCTTTATGCATGTGTTAAGCAAAACACTAGATAAACTTACCAAGATCCAGGAGGTGTAGGAGCGGGGTGGCTCGTATCGGTATCTGGAGAAGGATCGTGCGATGCTTGTCTGGAGTTACGCTGCACCAAAGATCATTTCCAATGTCTTGTTAACATGATGACACTCAAATGTTAAGACTAGCAAGTAATGTCCATTCAAATAAAACTCACCGTGGTCCCGGGAGCAATCACTGGCATCGGCGGAGCGGTCTGACCTGTCTTCTCGCACACAGACTGCACATTTGGTTTCGACGACTCAGTCATACTAGTTAGTAATGAGACAAACACTACATGAATGTTTTGGCTAATCTGCAGAAGAAACTTACCACAAGGAGCTCGTACATGGCCCTTGCCTGCATGTCATTCCGTGCCCTCTCCTCCTCCATCATCTTTGTCGTCCTCTCCTCCAACCCCCGCTGCCTCTCCGCCGCCTCCGCCAGAAGTTTCTCCGTTCTATCTCTCTCACTCTGTATAGCAGCCTGCAACACCACTCACATGACCATTTGTAATAATTGATGGAAGCGCACACAATGTAATGGAGAAAGATAACTGAGTACGTATCACTAACCTTGATGGCGAGTTGCACTGGCCGTTCACGAGGCCTTATCTCAGGAGCGGAGCTCGACTGGCGCGCCTTGATCTCCGGGAGAGTTCTAGGACAACGGTAAGTCCATCTCCAATGGCTATGGAGGCATGGGACCTCCCGCCACCAGATATCATCACCAGCTCTGGATCAATGGGACCCTGGCTCGGGTTAAAGTCCTCCCCTTTCCTCGCCTTCCCCTCATCTCTATATCTCACGAGCTTGTTGTGGGAGGAGATGTTGGTGAAGTTGTTTGGATCATCGAGGTCAGACTGAGAGAAAGCCTTGACTTTCTTGAAAGAGGCAGTGTGGGCCATGGCATACAGGTCGTACACCTCTGGCACCTTATCCACCTTATTGTGGCGTGCCTGAAAGAGAGAAACAATGAAAATTAGTAATTGAAGGGCTCAAGATAGCATGATGAATGAATTGCATGAATCATGAAGCAAACCACATACCCAGTTGCGCCCGAACTGATATAAGTTGGAGCTGCCTTGATGGTGTGGCACACCTTCCATTTGGGCACGTTTGTCCTTGGCCTCGTTGTGGAGGGCTAGCCATTCTTTTGAGCACCACTCATCGACCAACACCTCCCAACAATCCATCCGATCCGCACACTATCTCGGAGGCGCCTAAGTTAGAAAATAGAAACTTGAGCGCTACGGCTAAGAATTACTAAATGAAGGAACTTAAGTAGAAGGCCTTAAGAATTACCTTCATGTACTGCTCCTTACTCAGGAACTTATCGCGGCACGCCGGCTTGGTCTTCTTGATACCACGCAAGGCGTAGTAGTCTCGAACAGCCTGCACCCGAGCCTCGTGCCGTAAGTTCTGGAGTAGGCGCTTGCAGACGTTCTCGATAACATGTGCCGCGTCCTCCTCGTATCCCTCCTCACACCTGTAGAATGTCTGCAATCAAATGAGACAATATTGATTAGTACAATTAATAACTAGCTAGTTGAAGATTTTTAAATGTGTAAAGGAGAAATTACCCAGAACTTTCTGATCACCATGTCTGCCCTCGTGTCGCACACGACACTGTCGATAATCTCATCCGACGGGGTCAGGCTCGGGGTCGGGGTGTCGGGGTCAGGCTCGGGGTCGGGGTGTCGGGGTCGGGGTCGGGGTCGGGGTGTCGGGGTCGGGGTCTAGGGTGTCGGGGTCTTCTTCCTATTCTTCCTTTTTTTTCCTTCTTCTTCTTCTTCCTCCTTTCCTTTTTCCTCTTCTTCTTCTTCTCCTCCTCTCCTCTTTTTTCTTCTTCTTCTTCCTCTTCTTCTTTTTTCTTCTCCTCCTCCTCTTCTTCTTCTTCCTTTCCTTTTTCCTCTTCTTCTTCTCCTCCTCTCCTCTTTTTTCTTCTTCTTCCTCTTCTTCTTTTTTCTTCTCCTCCTCCTCTTCTTCTTCTTCCTTTCCTTTTTCCTCTTCTTCTTCTCCTCTCCTCTTTTCTCTTCTTCTTCTTTCCTCAAACTAAACTAAACCTAAACCTAACCTAAAACTAAAACTAAACTAAAACTAAACCTAAAACTACAACTAAAACTAAATCTAAACTAAAACTAAAACTAAAAAGGAAAAAAACCAGAAAAAAACAGAAAAAAGGAGGGGGGTTCACCTGGGGCAGAGCCGGTGGAGGAGGAGGCCGGTGGAGGAGGGGGGCGGGGCGGTGGAGGAGGTGGCCGGGGCGCGGGGGCGGCCTGGGGCGGCGGGGGGCCGGGCCCGGGGCAGTGGGGCGCGGGGCGGCGGGGGCGGGGCGGGGGCGGGGCGCCGGGGCGCCGGGGTGCCGGGACGGGGGGGGGTGACGGGGCGGTGGGGCGGCGGAGAGCCGGGGCGATGGGCGACGGGGCGGCGGGGGCGATGGGTGGTGGGGCGACGGCGGGCGATGGGTGGTGGGGCGGCGGGGGCGACGGGCGGTGGGGCGGCGGGGCCCCGGGGCGACGGCGAGTGGTAGGGGCGGCGGCGGCGGCCGCGGGGTGGAAGTGGTGGCGGGGCTCGGCAAGGAGAGAACAGAGTAACGGGCGGGGGGGGGTACGGGCCGTTAGGTAGTGCCCTCTTTGCCGTCCGCCTCTCTTTGCCGTCCGCCCGCCCTTTTGCCTCTTTGCCGTCTGCTGGCAGACGGGCAAAGAGGTGGGCCGTTAAGTTTTTTCCAAACGGGCGGGGGTGGGGGCCACCTCTCTCTTTGCCGTCTGCCAGCGGACGGCAAAGAGCTCGCAGATGGCAAAGAGCTTCTTTGCCGTCTGCCATTTCTTTGCCGTCTGCTTTTGGGTAGCTGATGGCAAAGAGCTTCTTTGCCGTCAGCTAGCAGACGGCAAAGAGCTGGCAGATGGCAAATTAGCTGATTCCAGTAGTGATTCATACTAACAACATTGCAGTCATGCTCATCATTCAAATATTTAGTGCCAAACATTTTATAGACTTCTTCTTCTAACACTTGAGCACAATTTTCCTTTCCATCATTTTCACGAAAGATATTAAAAGATGAAGCATATGAGGCAACCTCAATTCCATTTTTTGTAGTTTTCTTTTATAGACTAAACTAGTGATAAAACGAGAAACTAAAAGATTCGATTGAAAGATCTAAAGATATACCTTCAAGCACTCACCTCCCCGGCAACGGTGCCAGAAAAGATCTTTGTTGACGGGATGTGAGTGCCGCTTACCTAGCCTCCCCGGCAATGGCCCCAGAAAAGAGCTTGATGTCTACTACGCAACCTTCTTCTTGTAGACTCGTGTTGGGCCTCCAAGCACAGAGTTTTGTAGGACAGTAGCAAATTTCCCTCAAGTGGATGATTTAAGGTTTATCAATCCGTGGGAGGCGTAGGATGAAGATGGTCTCTCTCAAACAACCCTGCAACCAAATAACAAAGAGTCTCTTGTGTCCTCAACACACCCAATACTATGGGAAATTGTATAGCTGCACTAGTTCGGCAAAGAGATGGTGATACAAGTGCAATATGGATGGTAGATATAGGTTTTTGTAATCTGAAAATATAAAAACAACAAGGTAGCAAGTAACAAAAGTGAGTAAAAATGGTGTTGTAATGCTTGGAAACAAGGCCTAGGGTTCATACTTTCACTAGTGCAAGTTCTCTCAACAATGATAACATAATTAAATCATATGGCAATCCCTTAACGTGCGACAAAAGTCACTCCAAAGTTCCTAGCACGGAGAACATAATATGAAATTGCTTGTAGGGTACGAAACCACCTCAAAGTTATTCTTTCCGATCAATCCATTGAGCTATTCCTATAAGTGTCACAAACAACCCTAGAGTTCGTAGTAAAATAACACCATATGGCACACATAAATCAACTCTAATGTCACCTAGATACTCCAATGTCACCACAAGTATCCATGGGTCAATTATATGATATGCATCAAACAACTTCAGATTCATAATATTCAATCCAACACAAAGAACTTCAAAGAGTGCCCCAAGATTTCTACCAGAGAAACAAGGACGAAACATGCATCAACCCCTATGCATAGATTACCCCAATGTCACCTCGGGAATCCGCGAGTTGAGTGCCAAAACATACATCAAGTGAATCAATAGAGTACCCCATTGTCACCACGGGTATCCCACGCAAGACATACATCAGGTGTTCTCAAATCCATAATAGTATTCAATCCGATAATAGTGAAACCTCGAAGGTAAAACTCAATTCATCACAAGAAGGTAGAGGGGTAGAAACACCATATGATCCAACTATAGTAACAAAGCTCGCGGTACATCAAGATCGTGCCAAATCAAGAAGACGAGAGAGAGAGTGAGAGAGAGAGATCAAACACATAGCTACTGGTACATACCCTCAGACCTGAGGGTGAACTACTCCCTCCTCGTCATGGAGATCGCCGGGATGATGAAGATGACCACCGGTGATGGTTTCCCCCTCTGGCAGGGTGCCAAAATGAGGTCCCGATTGCTTTTTCGTGGCTATAGAGGCTTGCGGCGGCGGAACTCCCGATCTAGGTTTCTTTCTGAGGGTTTCTGGATTTATAGGAATTTTTTGCGTCAGTTTCAAGTCGGGGGTCCACGAGTCAGCGACAAGGCACGGGGCGCGCCCTCCACCCTTGTCGTTGACTCAGAACTCTTCTGGCCCAACTCTTTTGCTTCGGGGGCTTCTTTTGGTCCATAAAAAATCACCTTAAATTTTCAACTCGTTTGGACTCCGTTTGATATTCCTTTTCTGCAAAACTGAAAAACAAGAAAAAAACAAAAACTGGCACTGGGCTCTAGGTTAATATGTTAGTCCCAAAAACAATATAAAATAGCATATAAAACATCCAAGATGGATAATATAATAGCATGGAACAATAAAAAATTATAGGTACGTTGGAGACGTATCAATATGTGAATGATGGATATGTTGATGAATGATGGATATGTAGAATGATGTATATATGTTATGAAAAAAATGAAGAAGGAAAAGAAAACCAAATAAAAAATGATGTATGTTAGAATGATCGATGGATGAATGATGGATGGATATGTAGAATGATGTATGTTATATAGTTCTCCCGATGGATATAGAATGATGTATGTGTATGAGTGATCTTAATGGACAATTTTTTTTATAAAGTTTGATCATGCTACTTTTCTCCAAGTCTAAAACTGGCAGTATTAATACTTTGCATTTTGCCTTGAGGTTTGCAGCAAAGTTGTGCATCTTTGGATCATGATCAATAAGGGTGTTTTGTCGAGAGTAATTAGTACTTGCTTGCCATGCTCTTTGTTCCCATGAAGAACTGATGTAGAATATATTTTACTTGCCTCAAAGGTTGCATCATGAATTTGTTTTCTGCCACTTTGCAAATATCACCAAGTCTGAAAATCTGTTAACACTTGTCAACATGTCATGATGATTGCCATTGATCTAGGGGTCATTTGAATTAGTTCAGTAAGCATTTTTTGCCATGTGCTACATGTGCGTTCATGTCATGCCATTTGTTGCCATGAAAAACTGTCGTAGCATATATTTTACTTGGCTCAAAGGTTGTATCATGAATCTGTTTTCTGCCACTATGCAAATATCACTAAGCCTGAAAATCTATTAATACTTATCACACTGTCTTGATGATTGCCATTGATCTAGGGGTCATTTGAATTAGTTCAGGAAGCATGTTTTGCCATGTGTTACATGTGCATTCTTGTCATGCCATTTGTTGCGATGTAGAAATTATCTAAGTCTAAAATTTGCTTTCAAATTGGTATCTATCTAGCTACATGTTTTCCATGATCTTTAGCTCCATTTTAACTAAAATCTTCCATTCTGTCTAGTGGCATACTTTGGTTTGCCTAATTTTTTTTGCACTAGGTGCAATTACAGGTTGTGGTGTTGCATCTCCGTGGTGTTGGTCCTTGATCGTCCGTCTGCTGTTCAACAAAAGGTTTCCATTTGTTGTAATGTTGAGTTTTTTTCATAGGATGATGGTTGGTTCATTTGTTGAATTGTGTATTCATCTTGTATAAATCTTGTATTCATTTTTTATTCATCTTGTGTATAAATGTTGTATTGACCTTGTCGTTAAAACATAACCCTGATAAGTTTGATTTGAAGGCATATGAAAGCATGAGAGATGGGGTCGTTAAAACATAACCCCGATAACTTCGACATGAGGGGGGGGTCGTTAAAACATAAACTCTCCCGACATGAGGTATATGAAAACATGATTTGCACGTCGGACATGCATGAGAGAGGCGGTCCGCAGAGTATCCTCTCCCGAAAGATAGGACGACTCATCAGACATGAGGGGGGAGGAGTCCTCGACGATCGTCTGAAACTGACTGTTATAAAACTTGCACTACTAGGAAAACGGCTATAGCTGATATGGACATTAATGGCGCACCGTGTATGTGGTGCACCACTGCTATATAGAAGTGGCGCACCAGATACAGGTGCGCCATTAGTGTCCTCATTACTAATGGTGCACCAGACACACGGTGCGCCATTACTAGCAAATTTTATTTTATTTTTATTTTCCAAAACTATTAATGGCGCACGAGGGCACACTGTGCCATTACTAGTTTTAACTAGTAATGGTGCACCACACGCTCTGTGCGCCACTACTGACAATTTTTTTTAACTTTTTTTTTCAAAATAGTAATGGCGCACCAGGGTGAAGTGCGCCATTACTAGTTCAAACTAGTAGTGGTGCACCACAACCAAGGTGCGCCACTACTGACAATTATATATATATATTTTTTTTGTAAAACTAGTAATGGCGCACCCCTAACTAGTGCACCAGGGTTACTAATGGCGCATGTTTGGGTGGTGCACATTAGTAACCTGAGACCAGCTAGATATTTTGGACAGCCACCTACCACACTCACTTTCCCCACTTCATTCTCTCCACCTCCTCCTCCAAGCTTGTCTCGGCTGCCTCCTCCACCTCACCTCATTTGCACCATAGATTCACCCAAATTAAGTGGTTAAATTACCTTTTTTGATAGGTAAGTAAGGGGAAAGCTTTCTTTATGTTGTAGATCTACTTTTTCCTCCCTCCAACAATGTGCACATGCACTTTTTATGGCCTAGCTAGATCTACGTATGTTTGTGGTGTTGCATATGTTTGTGGTGTTGCATATATGTTTGTGTTTGCAGGTACCGGTATTTGAAATGCGATAGTTGCCAATATTTTGCCGGAATGTTGATTCATTTCCGTTTCGGCGAGAATTTGGCACTATGCATTCTTTTTGGTCCTATTTTTAGGCAAAGTCATGCCAAATTTTTTTCTTGGTTCTAAAGTATCGTTTTGCTCTACCCCGCAGGCGACCATGGTCCGCACGATGACCGAAGGCATCGTGAATAGGTTTTTGAGCTCCGCGAAGGCCGAGATGCTTCAAAAGAACGAGACGGAGATAAGATGTCCGTGTCGAAGATGCAAGCTGAAGAGCCTTATTGCGGACCCGGATTCCGGGCAGGTGCGGGACCACCTGCTCTTGCGTGGTTTCATGGATGGCTATCGGTGGCAAGGTGATGAAGATGACTATGAAGTCGTCCATGGGGGCCGGGCAAGAAATGAGGAAGGGCAGCAAGACAACCACCGCGGCGAGGGCGGGCGAGAAGACGAAGAATCTCCAGGACATGATCACGACGGTGATGCTGTACACAGTCATCATGTAGAAGATGCAGGACATGATGATGAGGAAGATCAAGACGAAGGGCATGATCATGAAGATGAAGATGCCGGAGCAGACGACGATGGACCATCGATGGGCTGGGTGCAGGACCCTCATATTCAAGAGCTGCTTCTCAAGCAGACGGATAACGCAAGAGCTGCCGCCCGAGAGAAAGCCAAGCTGGATCAACTGGAGATAGACGCGGTTACTCCATTGTATGAAGGATGCAGGCCCGAGGATACCCGCCTGAAAGTAACGCTCATGGCTCTGGAGATGAAGGTAAAACACAAAATGACCGACGCATGCTTCGACGAGAACATGTCATTCTGGCACGAACGTCTTCCCAAGGGGAACAAGTGCCCGACCAGTTTCGAGGAGGCGAAGAAAATCGTGTGTCCTCTGGATTTACCGCACGTGAAATACCATGTGTGCATGAACAATTGCATCATTTATCGGGACGAGCACGCGGAGTCTACCATATGTCCGGTGTGCGGCGTCACTCGATACAAGAAGAGGAAGAAAGCTCCTCGAAAAGTGGTGTGGTACTTTCCGATCACTCCTCGTCTGCAGCGGTATTTCGCGGACCCTAAGCTAGCAAAGCTCCTGCGTTGGCACGCGGATAGGGAGGAGAAGAAGCGAGAAGATGACGGAAATGATCCGGAGATAAATAAAAAAGACAAGATGCTGAGTCACCCTAAGGATGCGAGCCAGTGGCAAGCGTTGAACTTCGAACACCCAGAATTTGGGGACGATCCAAGGAACATCGTGCTGGGCGCGAGCACCGATGGAGTCAATCCGTTTGGCAGCCAGAGAAGCACACATAGCACCTGGCCTGTGTTTGTGTGGATGTACAACCTTCCCCCTGGTTGTGCATGAAGAGGAAGTACATTCACATGAGTATGCTAATTGAAGGGCCGAAACAACCAGGGAACGACATCAATCTGTATCTGGGGCTGCTGAAAGAGGAGCTAGACACGCTGTGGAAAACGCCAGCCAATACGTGGGACGCCGCAGAGAAAGAATATTTCCCTATGAGAGCCGCACTGCTCACGGTGCACGACTATCTCGGTTACGGATATCTCGCGGGGCAGGTGGTCCACGGATTTTCTGGATGCGTCAGGTGCATGGATGACACAACGTATCGCCAGCTAGATAGAGATCCCGGGTCTTCGAAAACCGTGTTCATGGGACATCGAAGGTGGCTTCGCGACGATGACCCATGGAGAAAACGCAAGGATCTGTTCGATGGTGAAACCGAACCCCGAAGACGCCCGCGTACGAGGAGCGGCGAGGAAATAGACGAGCTGTTGAAAAATTGGAAAGATTGCCCACTGCCGGGAAAGAAGCAAAAGGCGCCAGAGCAGGGAAAGAAGCGAAAGGCGCCAGAGCCACTGCTGAAGGTATGGAAAATGAGGTCTGTTTTCTGGGACTTGCCGTACTGGAAGGTCCACCGTGTGCCTCACAGCCTTGATGTCATGCATATCACGAAGAACGTGTGCGAGAGTCTGCTGGTACCCTGCTCAACATGCCAGAGAGGACCAAAGATGGGCCGAAAGCAAGGGCAGACTTGAAATCAATGGGCATCAGGGAGGAGCTTCACGCTAATGATGATGATGATGATGATGATGAGGTGAAGAAGTCGTCGCAAAGGCAAAAAGGCCAAGAAGACCGAAAATGACTACCCTCCCTCGTGCTTCACTCTAAGTCAGGAGGAGATCGAGCAGTTTTCCACCTGCCTCGTAGGAGTAAAACTTCCTTACGGTTACGCGGGGAAGATAAGCAGATACCTAGACTCAGCGAAGCAGAAGTTCAGCGGGATGAAGTCCCACGACTGTCACGTGCTAATGACGCAGATACTTCCAGTTGCAATCCGTGGGATCATGGACGCGCACGTCCGTGAAACTCTATTTGGCCTATGCAACTTTTTTGACGTCATCTCTCGGAAGTCGGTTGGCGTGAGGCAACTCAGAAGGCTACAGGAAGAGATCGTGGTGATACTATGCGAGCTTGAGATGTACTTCCCGCCCGCATTCTTCGATGCTATGGTGCATCTACTGGTCCATATCGTGGAGGATATCATCCAACTCGGGCCGACGTTCCTGCACAGCATGATGCCGTTCAAAAGGTTGAATGGTGTCATCAAAGGTTACGTTCGCAACATGTCACGTCCAGAGGGAAGCATAGCCAGGGGCTTTTTGACCGAAGAGTGCATCTCCTACTGCATGAATTATCTAGGCATCGAGAACCCCGTTGGTCTGCCAGTCAACAGGCACCTCGGCAGGCTCGCTGGATGGCGTCACCGCAAGGGTCGCCGCGAAATGCATGTCGACTTCGAGGGTCGACTTGCCGACTTTGAAAGAGCAAACCTAGCCGCGCTACAACACATAGACGTGGTCGATCCTTGGGTGGTAGAGCACAAAAACTTTATTGAGAAGACGTACAATGACCGAGGCCAACAGAGGACGGACGGAGATATAATCAAAGAGCACAACTCATGTTTCACGCGTTGGTTCAAGAAGAAGCTTCTGTCGTACCCTTTACATGAGGATTCTTCCGCGGAAGAAAAACTCATATTCGCCTTGTCACAGGGCGCCGAGCACAACCTGATGACCTATGAGGCGTACGATATCAACGGCTACACATTCTACACCGAGGACAAGGACATGAAGAGCGATGGTTATCAGAACTCCGGGGTAACGATGGAATCCTACACCGGTAACGACAAGGACAGATACTACGGAAGGATCGAGGAGATCTGGGAGCTGAGCTACGCTGGAGAGAAGGTCCCGATGTTCCGTGTCAGATGGGCCAAAAGCGTCATAAAAGAAGACCGGTATTTCACCACCATGGTTATACCCGAAGCCAAATCCAAGACCGCGGGCGCAAACGTCACCGCGAAAAATGAGCCATGGGTACTGGCTTCCCAAGTGGACCAATGCTTCTTCATTACCGACCCGTCAAAGCCCAGTCGTGTTGTCGTGAGGAGAGGCAAAAGGAAGATCATCGGAATGGATGGAGTCGCCAATGAGCAAGACTTCGACAAGTACGGCGACCCGAAGATGGAACATGACGACGACGATGAAGTGCCATACACCACAAGAAGAAGCAGGACCACCCTACCTAAAGGACATCCGTTCAACAGAAGAACTCCATTTGCGAAAAACAAGGGCAAGAAGACTGTGAAAAGATAGCTAGCTAAGATCGATTGTATTTAAATCGTAGTCTTAATTTCTCGATTGTATTTCGACATTTTGAAATGATATTTCTTCTGTTCTAGTCCTCATGAATATTGAATTATGTTTATTATGGTATTGAATTTCTAACTCACAAAAAGTATTGAATTTGTTAATATTTTGTGAACTCATGAATATTTTTAAATTTTTATGATATTTTTTCAAATATTTTCAAATAATAAATTTGATGATATTTTCAAATAACAAATTTGATGATATTTTTTCATATTCATAAATATTTTCAAATAAGAAATTTGATGATATTTTTTTCACATTCATAAATGTTTTCAAATTTGATTTGTCATTTTCTAAAAAAATATTAGATGAAACTAAATATTTTTTCACGACCGCCGCAACCGTCAACGAATGTAAATGCTCCCTCCCTCCCTCCCTCCTCTACTCATCTCCTCTATATAGTGTAATAATTTTTATCAATAAAAAAGAAAAAAAGGTTACTAATGGCGCACCAGGAGAGGGTGCGCCATTGTTATCAATAAAAAAAGTTACTTATGGCGCACCCCACGGTGGTGCGCCATTGCTATGGATGTACTTATGGAGCACCCCTGGGTGGTGCGCCATTGCTATCCCTTTCCCCCTCGCCCCCCACGCCAGATCAAATCCCTAGCCCCCTCACCCCCGCGCCAGATCCCTTTCCCCCTCGCCGCTGACGACCCCTTTCCAGCGTGCCCCGCCCTCACCTCCAGCGCTCCTCCACCCATCACCACCGCAGCTCCTCCACCCATCACCACCTCGGCCCCTCGTTGTTTCCGCGACCACCGTCGTCGTCGTCGCGCGGGAAGACATCCAGGAGGATCGCCACGTTTGGCTTCTTCCGTTCAGGGAACAAGCTCGAGTCGGGGTCTCGCGTAGCCGCCGCCATCGCCGCCTTCTTCGTTTGGCCGCCCACATCTCGTCGCCCCAACGCTGCTCTTGCCCGTCCCCGGCCTCGTGGAGCTGTCCTCCGGCCCTCCCCGTGGTGAGCCTCATCCACCCCCCCATTCCCCCCTCTGTCGCGTGCACCCGTCGCCCCCGTCGGCCGCCCATTCCCCCTGTTGCTCCCATCAATGATGGTTCTGCTGCCGCTGCTCTGTTGTTTTGCCGCCACTGCTGACGTTGCTTGCTTTGCTGCACTGCTGCCTGTCCTCGCACAGCCGCCCGCGTCCCTCGCGTCCTGGCCTCACGCCATGCCGGCGCCCGCCTCTGCAAGCCGGCGCACCGTCCGCCCTGCTGCCCCATCGCCTACTGCCTCCCCTTGTGCGTGTTGCGTGCTGCTGCTGGCATATTGACGAGGACTGTTCTTGTGTTTATGGTACTTGAAAGGTTTATATTGATTCAGCAAATCCATGCGGCCTATTGAAAATTTAGAACTTGTGATCAGGAGATGTTTGTGTTAAACGAGTGTAGGTACTGTTCTTGTGTTGGGATAATTTTGTAGATTTTTAGGAGCTAGGGGAAATAGGGTTGTAGTTGTAAACTGAAAATGGATCAGAATGGAAAAGTGGTGTGTTTCTCTCAAAAATTTCAAAAAGAGTAGGATGGGTCTTTGTTCAAAAATGATTTATAGGAATTATAGGGTCTCCCAAAAATTTTGTGGCAATTTTATAAAAATTATTTGAATTAGTTTTAGTGCAACAGAGGCAACTCAGAGTTTGAAAATGGCATTAAAGGAATTTGTTTTTGGGGTAAATTCTATTATGAAATAATTCCTACTGTTATTTAAAATATAAATGAAATGATTTGGAACACCAAGCAAGAGTTACGTTTCAAGTTGCTGAACCTTTTCATATAAGCTTGCAGAAGATTTAATTGATCATACAGAAAATGAAAAACGAAGGTCATACCGATCCTAGTTGGTATTATTTTTCTCAATTTTAAGTGTTGAATGAACACAGAAAGAGAGTGCTAAATGATTTCAATATATCAAGTTTCAGAATAATATATAGGATTGTTGGTTTTTAACCTTGGTTGCCATTGTTTGTATTTGTAACGGTCTGAAGAATGACTCATGCTGTTTGTGCTATCGGCTACCTAACAATCTCTAAGTGAAAGCAACTAGCTGGAGTAGATTTGTGCACACAATACTCCTTCCAAGACAATTTGCTTCCAAGGAGTAGTTTCAGTTTGCTTGCAAGGAGTAGTTTCAGTAAAGTTTCAGCATGGTTTCAGTATAGTTCCAGTAGCCGATTTTCTATTCACTTTGTGCTATTAGTTTCCTTCCATCTTTGTGCCCACTCTGAAGAGTATTCGTATATGCTTGGAACTAAACAGAATTATACAATGAACTTCTGCAGGCTGATCTGAGTTGGACCATCCTCTGCAGCCAACTTCTCTTCGGCAAGAGGAAGAAAGGAGAATCAGGGTACGGTTTCATGGCTAGAAGATATATTGCTGTACCCCGAGTGAAGGGATTTCATTGCACACCTGCGCGTATATTTCTGTTGTGAGCATAACTCCAGAATTTATTCATCTATGATTCGTATTGGGTTAATAATGTGCAGCTAGTTGTATTTTTAATTCACTAGCCTTTTACTTATACATGAGAGAAGTGGGAAGCTAAGTCAATAGGAGCTAAACTCAACCCTTGGCTTGTTACGTGAGCTCAAACTAGTACCTAGCAAGCTTATATCTGAAAAATGAGTTAGCTAGGCTCAGAATTTTGAGTTGGCCCCTTTACATAAGTTTTAGATAAAGTTTCAAGGTTTCTTTAGAGTATTTATTTGTGTCATTTGGATGTACGGTTTGAGAGCAGCTATCAGTTTAGTTTGCTGTCCGGAAATATATGTTCCTGGGTATAGTATTTTGATATGGGAGATTAGGCCCTGTTAGAGGTGGTATTAAAATAAAGTTACAACATGAAAATTTTAGAGGCTGTTCTGTAGATACTTAAAACACATATCACTTGTCAGGTTTCGTTCAGTATATTAAATCCTATTAAATTATCAAAGTGTGTTGTACTATGTTGGACATAATTTTATGTTTGGACTTGGGTGAATGTAACCAGACTTATACTCTCAGATTTTGTCATAGTTGATGGTGTGAGGACTTATAATGTGATAAAGTATATACGTTGTTGCAACACCTACATAATGTGATAAAGTATATACATTGTCATCTAAGTTGAGATGATTTTGATTTCCGTATGTTATGGGGGGACAACAGATATTGCTATATGTTAATTCTTGAGGGTACAGACTTGCTAAACTATTGATGATTTTTTGTTGGGTGACCTATTAGATCTGGAATGGAAGCTCACATAAGTTGAGCTGATTCTTGTCCATATGAAAGCAGAGGACCATATGGTCTGTGGCCTTTTCATCCATATGAAAGTAGAAGCACATTGTGGTGCTAGTTTGCTGGGTTTTGTCTCCGACCATCGTGTCGTGATGATTTTGCAGGTACCCCGAGAGGCCCTTGAGTTTGCCGGAATGTTGATTAACTTCCGTTCCTGCAAATTCGGGTACTCCATATGTCCTATTTTCAGCAAAGGTCATGCTGAAATTTTCCGTGAATTTTAGCATGACTTTGCTAAAAATAGGACATATGGGGTACTTGCGACTAATGCATGGGCCGGGGTATCTTAGTACTTAATTAAGTAGGATCAACTGCCTCTTGTGTTATGCATGGGCCTCAGCATCGACAAACCCTAAATGATAAAACCTTGGCTTTTAGGGTGCCTCGGTGTCGATAAAAACCTAAATGATGAAAACTTAGGCTTTTAGGGTGCGTCGGCGTCGACAAACCCTAAATGATAAAAGCTTAGATTTTAGGATGCCTCGGTGTCGACAAACCCTAAATGATGAGACCATGATCTTGTTCCTTGACAATAACCAACTTTTTGACCAATTTTTTCCTATTTAGAGCGAAACATGGCCCACAACGATGAGGTCGACGGTTCGGGCAAGGCATTCTGGGAGCTGTCCCAGGAGATGGAGGAAGAACCTCACCGCTATGAGGATGCCATGGAAGACACCGATCCCGACTACACAACCCCTAGTGGCGTCGGGGATGACACCACTGATGGTGCCACCGAGGATGCCACCACTGATGATGGCGGCGCACACACAGATGGCAGCTAACCGAAGAGGCAACGGAAGGACCGGCGCCCGAACGTGCTCGGCACCATCAAGGAGGAATTTACTGAAGTGTCCTCCCAGGGGCATCCAACGGCGCCCAAAGAAATAGTCAAGGGGTACGCGGGACAGCTCGGGTGCATTCTCCGGAGCACCGTCTCGATCAACACCGAGAACCTAAGGCATCGTGACCGAGGGAATTTGCGCAACCTCCTCTTCACGAAGCTGCACGAACGATACAAGTTCCCCGGTGACTTTGCAAACACACGCCTCTCAGGGAATAAAGTGAACAGTGCCGCCCTCACGAAGATGAGCAAGGCCCTGGCTACATGGAGAGGCGCGGTGAAGAGCATGATTGAAAAAGGTGATAGTTATGAGAAGATTAAGGAGAAAAATCCTTCGATGAACGAAGATGACTACCGGGAATTCAAGATCAAGTGCGAGAGCAACGCATCCGAGGAATCAAGTCAGTGGGGGAAAGATATGCGGGACTTGCACTTAGGGGTCCACAAACTCGGTCCCGGCGGTTACAGAGTGGCGGAACCTATATGGGACAAGGAGGACGCGGAGCATGCCGAGTAAGGCCTACCGCCCCGCTTCGAGAAATACCGTGACAAGCAGACCAGGAACTATGTTAGGGCCCGGTACAAGATTGACCCGGTAACCGAGGAGCTTACCACGGATCCGAAGACCAAGGCGCTTGAGAAAGTTCTGGTAAGGAATACACCCCCACGTAATTAGCTACATATATGGTTGCATTCTAGTTAATGAAGCCAAATTTCTAAATGGTTCACGTTCCTTCCGCAGGACACTGAAAGCAGTAGCGCGGGGTCGTCTTAGAGCTCCCCTTTCGACACCCCTTTAAATAGGGCATTGAACATAATGAAAAACAAGGATAAGCTCAGTAAGCCATCGTCAGCTGGTCGTGTGGCCGGCAAAGGCTTGTCCATGAAATGGTCGGAATACTATACCGCTGGGCGAAAGGAGAGAGAGACCAACTCAGAAAGCCAGCAGCGCGAGGTTGAACAACTCAAGGCACAAGTGGCGCGGATTCCGGAGATGGTCGAAGAGCAAGTGCAATACCAACTGGGAGTGACGATCACCGCCATTATACCTACCTTGGTTTCTGGGCTGCAGGCGTGGGTGGCGGGCGGCCAACAAGGGCCGCCCCCGATTCCCAGCTTCACGGGCAGCAACTCGCGCAACGCTCCGGCGGCACCATTGGTGTCTCCGGCGGAGGCGGCATTGGTGTCTCCCGCGGCGGCGCCAACATTGCAGCTTAATGCACCCGGGTGTGGGAAGAATACGCCGGCCGGCACCTCGGCAGCAAGCGGCCCCTCCGTCAATTGCACGCCCGCCGTTGGCGGTGCCTCGACATTAGCCGAGCTCGACGCCATCACGATAACTAACTAAGCCTCTCGGCCGATGACTTCATCTCCTTGCCTTTGACTGGGCATCCCTGACGCCCTACATGTTTTCGCAGGGCGCCGCCGACGTTCCGTGCACTCTCCTGCACTTCATGAACGACGAGTTGGTCGATGTCGCCAAGGGCAGAATCGTTCAACCGGGGAGCCGCGTTTTCCACGGTAATCCGATGCCACCCACCGTTTATAGGGTTCAACTGGTTCGGGTGCTGCCGGGCTTCGACGACTTGTTACCTCCGTATCGACCCCGTGGGGCCGACGAAGATGATGTGATGACCCTCAGCGCCTGCATAAGCTGGCCCATGCTTTGGCTGAAGAGCTAGATTCATTTGGGGGCGGGGGACACCACCCCACAGACAACACCGCCAGTCGTGCCGGCGCCAAGCCATGGCAAGACCCCCGCAACGCTACCGGACATGCCGGACGTGCATATGGCACAGGATCCGGACGATGACGACGACGGTACATTGACCAACGTCGATAAGTACTTCAACGAACATGGGTACGATGACGTATTCTTGGGGCCTCCTTCTCAAGAACCCAACCCTGCAAAAGACGATCGCGATCTAGCTGGTACCGCGGAGAAACCCAATTGCAACAGGCGTCGTCTAGCGTTCAGTTCTCAGGAGACGCCTCCAGCTGCCGCCTTCACCGAGCCTCAGATAGTCGAGGTGCAAAATATTATCAGCCCCAACACACTCAAGAAGGCGGTCTCTGAGCAGAACTCGATCCCATTACAGCAGAAGAAAAAGGGAAGGAAAATAAAGACTAACAAGGGTGCGAGCCAGCCGGCACCGAGTACGATCCGTGCTCAGGACGGTCCACCTTCACCTAAGGATATCTCGAGGAGGGTGCATGTGGTGGGTAGGCCGATGCTACCGACTAATCTGCTCAATGCTGCAACTGGTGCTATGCGGAGTCTGCATGACAGTGTTCTTTCTTTGGAGAAGCGGCGTCTCTCCGAGAATGATGTGGCATACCCGGTTTTCGTGGCCAAGGTGCCAGAGGGCAAGGGCTTTGTGGATAGCGCCATCGGGGGTACGATTGTCCTGCGGTTTGATGACATCTTCGCTATGTTTAACCTTCATCTGCCGCACTACACCTTCATTCGGCTATTTTCGCTGAGTATGGAGATGCGGATCATTAGAGACAAGACCCCGGACATCGTGATAGTCGACCCCTTCTACATGCGTGCCAAGATCTTGGGCAGCGCTGGGGACCGGCAAGTCATGAGTTCATACCTCGAAGGCGTCATTCTGGCAAACCCAGATAAGGATAACTTCCTCGTGCCTTACTTTCCCGAGTAAGTCATCCCCTCACCATCCCGTAACATATGATTTCATAGATTTCGATCGTTCTTTTTTTTTCTAACATTCCGTGTTTTATGCAGTGACACACATTGCACACTCATCCTCTTAAGCCCGAAATATTCCATGGCCACGTATTTCGACTCGGACCGTCGGTCGAAGAAAGACTACACAAACATCAAGAAAGTTCTTGATGATGTTCTCCCCGGCTACGCCAGATCTGGAGGCACCTTCAGCAGGCCAGTTCATAGGTACGGCAAGCACGTGTTCACCCACAATACGACGTTCCCCTGTGTCAAGCAGCCGCCTGGCGGTCAGAAGGATGCCTACTACGCCCTCCATCACATGCGGGCAATCGTACGGGACCATAATCACCTTCTGCTACCAAATAATCTCGAAGATTGGGCCGCAAGCTTGTCGCCAAACCACGACGCTGACATCAGATAAGAATTCTTTCGCATTCAGTCGGAGTTTGCGGAAATCATCCATCAAGATGTCCTTCGTACCTCGGGGCAGTTCTACCTCAGATATCAACCGCCCAACAGTGAGATAGAAACAACGCTACAAATGCAGGCTAGCAACGCCCGCGATTTCATGACCATCACGAAAGACGGCAGGTTCATCCACGCTCTGGTCCCTGAGTCAAGTCAAAAGTAGTGATGCTATGTAGTTCTGAAATATCGATTAGCTCATGTTGTAATTAAACTTTAATGAACTTGTATGTCTCTTTGGTTTGGACAGTCGCTCAACTTATATGTAATCGATGCTATTTATTAGTAGGACCATGAATCGTGCTATTAATGTCTTGCTTTTCTCTTCCGATCGTTTTGTTGCATACTTATATATTGCTTATGTATTGTCTGTGAATTGCTACTAACGTTTTGTTTGGCTAGTGCATAGAGATGTCGTCGTATGTCGTGTACAAGGGTAAGGTTCCCGGAGTCTACGACGACTGGGAGGAGTGTTAGAGACAGGTTCACCATTTCAGCGGTAACAGTTACAAAGGGTACACCACTAGGGCGGAGGCGGAAGCTAGATATGCGCGCTATGTAGCGCGAGAGAGGGGGGAGGGAAGGAGGAACCGAATGAAGACCAGTTTCATCGCGATGATGCTCATCGTGATGACCGTAGCTCTCTTCTATGTGATGGTAGTTTAGATGATCGATATCGACTTGTAATGTGAAGACAAACTCGCTACTCGCGGTCTCGAGACTTGTAATGTTCTAACTTTGTTCGGTATTTTGAATTCGGAGACTAGCTAATATGATGAATTGTATTCAGAGACTAATCTTCTATTGTATTCGATGAATCTGCTATTTATATGTTTTGCTGTCTATATTCTGTGCAGTAATATATTTTGTAACCTGTGCAAATATCAGAAAAGAAAAAAATTCCAATATTCATACTAGTAGCGCACCATACATCACATTAGTGGCGCACTGCTATAAAAAATACTAGTGGCGCATGATCTGTTAGTGCGCCATTAGTAACCCAGAGCACAAGGTAAATATGGCCCCCTGGGAGGCATACTAATGGCGCACCAAGTGACATACTAATGGCGCACTGCCTGGTGCGCCACTACTGTCTGGTATACTAATGGCGCCATTAGTATTAGTTACTAATGGCGTGATGATAGTGGCGCACCTGTAGTGCGCCATTAATGGCCAAAACAGGTGCGCCACTAACAGGCCTTTTCATAGTAGTGTTGTGAACTTTGCATGATGTTTGCCACTAATCCATTTCTCATATGCATATGATTCCTTGTTGTGATTAGGTCTATGTTTGCCAATAATCCGTCTCTCATGGTTGTATTGTAACGACCTGACCTTAGACGGTCAAGTCTCTGTGCTTAAGTGTCATCCCTGGATCGGTATGCCGACACACACAGTACTCGAGGATTTATAACAGAGGTAAATCACATGTATGAAATAACGTAAATACTATTACCTCAATCCAAATAGTGGAAGTAACAACAAGGTTGTGGATTCCCATCAACACCAACGGCAAAGTTGAGTGTAGAAATCATAACCCTAACGTATCACTTACTCGTCGTAAGATTCCCACAAAGGGTCAGTACATTGAATGTACTGGCAAATTCACACTGTAGAGCAATGTTGAATAATGACTATCACTACATGCATATATGGCTGGTGGAGGCTCTATGGTTATAATGTTTTGCGAAAAGCCAATTTTCCCTACTGCAAAGGAATATATTTTATTTAACTACAAAGTTGGTTGAAAAATTATTGAGAAGGTTCCTCCAACTCAATCCCAATTAAAAGTTAACAACCCAACAAATTAATTAAGTAACGTGATGAGATCAACATGATAATTCAAGAACCAGATACTCAAGATGTCCATAACCGGGGACACGGCTAATCATGATTAGTTTGTACACTCTGCAGAGGTTTGCGAAATTTTCCCCACAAGACTCGATCTCCTCCGTTGGATTTCTCGCACTACATGGTGTTTGAGAAACGGATGACCGAGACACAGTCTTTCAGAAGCATTAACTCTAACCCTGGGTAGACAGTACCAACCTACATCCCCTACATCTGCTAGCCTACCACTGGAAGAGGTCATGCAACATACTCAACTATGCCAGAGCCCATAATAGCTTGTGGCTGCACACGGAAGTTTCTAGCATGAATAATCTTATGATCCCTTTGAGCCTGGTGGCATTCCATAGGGTAATCACACGGGTCCTCCGGGATCCCCTTGGGCAAGCACTGTGTTCTCCAGGTGCCCGGGCAGACCACTGGGTGCTCCAGGGTGCCCCTACCATTCCACCCATATGTGTATTAAAGTAGCCACCTTAAGTTAACCATTAAATAATAATCTCACATCTATCATGGATACACTCCAACCCAATCCACATCTACGAGCATAGCATAGCAGTAAGCATAACGTAGTAACTCCCGGGGTTTGGATGCAGGAGAATAGGTTCCTACCTCATCAAATACTTCCCAATACCCATATGTCATCAATTCCTAACCATGCAATGTTTGAGGGTGAGACTAATGCATAAAAACTGGGTACGAAAGGGATATGATCAAAGTGTGAACTTGCCTTGTACTGTTGATGAAGATGATTCGCACTCATAACTCCTGATAGTTCTACTCGTCACACTCCGGTCAATCTATCGTAAGCAAGTAACAGTAACCACACATAAGCAATCATGCAAAAGAATCGAAGAAACGATCTCAAAAAACTTCAAAAATAGGCAAATAACTGTTGCAACAGTAAACAATTTCTAACAGTACCAAAATTGTGTGTTTGGCCTTATCAGAAAGTTTAGGTCAAGAGCTTCGATTTGCAAAAAGAATCAACTCAAACGGAGTTATAAAACTCGAGTTATGAACAAAAGAAGTTTGAATTCAAATCTGTTTGAAATCAAATTTTAAACTTTCAAAAACATGTTCAAGTTGGTTAACTGGATAGAGGGGATCATAACGAAGAAGTGGGCGTTGGTTTTGTTGGATTTGGACAAACGAGTAAAAAGTAGTCACCGAAGTACGGGGACTAATCTGTGAAGAAAATTTATCATGAATAGGTCCCTGGCCGAAAACTAAAATGAAAAAGAAAAAATCCTATCGAACGGACGTTCGGTATAGAACCCTACAGAACGAAATCGTTCGCTACCGAATACTAACAGATGAACGTCCACTAATTAAACTAACCTAAATAACTAAACCGATTAAAAAGAAAAACCGGGTCGGCAGTCGGTTTATACCGGTCGGGGCGGTTTTCTTCGAAAACCAGCGGCAACGGTCGGCGGCAGCGGCGGCTCCCGCGAGGCAGCGCGGGGCTCCGGCGGGGTGTGGCACACGCGAGCGGTGGCGGCGGCGCAGGCGAGCAGCGGCGGCGGCGCATCGGGGCGGGAGCAGCGGCGCGAAGATGCGAGGGCGGCGGCGGCTCAAGGCGTTACGGGGCGTGGGGGCCTGGTATTTAAGGAGGAGTCGAGGCGTGGAGGAGGGGGCGGGGTAAGGCGGCGGCGGGGCGTAGCCGAGCTGGACTCGGCGGCGTGCGGCGGCGGGAGTCGTCCCGCGCTCGGGGAGGAGGCGGACGAGCGGCGTGGGCTGGGCCGTGGCCTGGCCTGGGAGCTGGGCCGGCCCAGTCGACGAAGAGAGTTTTTTTTAAACGCAGACAGACAAAATTAAATAAAAATATTATATAGGCATAATATATCAAATTTTTTATAAAAACATTTTCTACCACATGAACATTATTCTAGCTCCAAATAAAATACACAAAAATTCAAATAAAGCAAAGAGTGCTACTGCTCTAATAAAATCCAATAAAAATCATTTTAAAAATACCAAAATTAATTCAAATTTATTTCTCTCCAATTTTCTCATGTAGGGAATCATTTTACCCTATTTTCCATATATTTTACTTTTGGAGGAAAATAATTTGAATAATACCCAAATAACTACAAATTTAAAATAATTTTCAAAGGGACTTTCAATTTGATTCTTTGAAACTCCCAACTCATATTTCATATATTTTGAAGAAGTCATTTTATCTTCTCTCATGAAAATCATTGAGTTGCTTAAAGTTTCTGAATTTGAAAATATTTCCAAATAAAATTCAAATCTTTTCGAAACCCTTTTCATTTATTTAAATGGAAGAAGTCATGTCATCTTCTCTCTAGGGTTTTGTATTTGAAAAGAATTTGAATTCATGGAGATCATAAATGCAAAATGGAAGTTTGGGAAAGTCGTTTTATTCCCTCTCATTTAACTTTCAAAAGCTTCAATTTCACTCACTTTCACTCAAGCAACCACACCACAATCAAACAAACAATCAAAACTATTTATTTAATATAACATTCCAAAATTTAGAATTTTGGGATGTTACAAACCTACCACCCTTAAAATGAATCTCGCCCTCGAGATTCGGAGAGCCTAGAAAGAAATAGGTTAGGTTTGGGGTCTTCTCAAGATCCATCGATCATCACAGGGGGTCTCGGGTGCTACCACCCTTAGAAGCATTGTTACGGTTCCACCAAAACTCATATACTTCATCCTTATTCTTGACAGTGTCCGTCTTCTAAGATCCTCGAGAAAATTCTTTGTCTAGGCTCTTCCGGCAGTGGCATAACCTTTTCCTCAATTCTTCTGTCCTTTCATCTAGGTAAGGTTATTCCGAGACTGGGTCTTTTTAGCTTGAAGGGTCTGGCGCCAATATGAAACAACTATCGATATCTCATGGAGGTCAACAATTTATGGTTTCTCCTGCAGGAAATGGGTCTGGGTTTCATTCTCACCAGATGTCCTACGATTGGCAATAGCTGCCTTGTACAAGGGAAAATTGCTATACCATTCTAAGGTTTTAAACAAGGTTTGGATCGTCATCTCTCTACTATGGGTAAGTCACTCAGATTTACCATCCCATATAGCAAGGCGAATAATAAGAGTAAGTCGGTATGGTGATCAATCCATCCTGCACCCAAATCATTACCTTGTATATGGTTTAGCGAATCTCGCATTCTAACACTCGGTCATCCTCACAAGCATTGCAGAATTTCTCTTGTCGACGAACCAAGTTCGGATAAATCCATGGATTCTGCAAGCCAAACAAACATCTATCGTCACTTCACAACTCTCAGGTTTTGCTTTACTCCTATAAGGTCGTCTGTTGATAAAGGCATATCCTCTTCCAGGGTTTTTCCTTCAGCAAGAATGTGCTTGCTTCTTGGCAGGTCCTGGGGCCTGTGGGTAATGGCCCATCTCATCACTTGTAACCTTGTGACGCCCCCGATTCAATAGTACAGTAATCATACACGCAAACGTGTACGATCAAGATCAGGGACTCACGGGAAGATATCACAACACAACTCTAAAATAAAATAAGTCATACAAGCATCATAATACAAGCCAGGGGCCTCGAGGGCTCGAATACAAATGCTCGATCATAGACGAGTCAGCGGAAGCAACAATATCTGAGTACAGACATAAGTTAAACAAGTTTGCCTTAAGAAGGCTAGCACAAACTGGGATACATATCGAAAGAGGCGCAGGCCTCCTGCCTGGCATCCTCCTAAACTACTCCTGGTCGTTGTCAGCGGCCTGCACGTAGTAGTAGGCACCTCCGGTGTAGTAGGAGTCGTCATCGACGGTGGCGTCTGGCTCCTGGGCTCCACCATCTGGTCGCGACAACCAGGTAGAAAGGAAAGGGGGAAAAGAGGGAGAAAAGCAACCATGAGTACTCATCCAAAGTACTCGCAAGCAAGGATCTACACTACATATGCATGGGTATATGTGTAAAGGGGCCATATCGGTGGACTGAACTACAGAATGCCAGAATAAGAGGGGGATAGCTAATCCTGTCGAAGACTACGCTTCTGGCCGCCTCCATCTTGCAGCATGTAGAAGAGAGTAGATGGTAAGTTCACCAAGTAGCATCGTATAGCATAAACCAACCCGGCGATCCCCTCCTCGTCGCCCTGTTAGAGAGCGATCACCGGGTTATATCTGGCACTTGGAAGGGTGTGTTTTATTAAGTATCCAGTTCTAGTTGTCATAAGGTCAAGGTACAACTCCAAGTCGTCCTGTTACCGAAGATCACGACTATTCGAATAGTTAAACTTCCTTGCAGGGGTGCACCACATAACCCAACACGCTCGATCCCATTTGGCCGGACACACTTTCCTGGGTCATGCCCGGCCTCTGAAGATCAACACGTCGCAGCCCCACCTAGGCACAACAGAGAGGTCAGCATGCCGGTCTAAATCCTATGGCGCAGGGGTCTGGGCCCATCGCCCATTGCACACCTGCACGTTGCGAACGCGGCTGGTGAGCAGACCTAGCAACCTCCATTACCAAGGAAGTTGCGTTACGCAGTCCAACCCGGCGCGCGCCGCTCAGTCACTGATGTCAAGAAGGCTTCGGCTAATACCACGACGTCGAGTGCCCATAACTATTCCCACGTAGTTGGTTAGTGCGTATAGGCCAGTGGCCAGACTCAGATCAAATACCAAGATCTCGTTAAGCGTGTTATTTTGAAGCAACCGCAGACGCCAACCAGGGCCAGGCCCACCTCTCTCCTAGGTGGTCTCAACCTGCCCTGTCGCTCTGCCACAAAGTAACAGTCGGGGGCCATCGGGAACCCAGGCCCACCTCTACCGGGATGGAGCCACCTGCCCCTTCAGCCCCCATCTCTGAACAACATCATAAGTAATGTAACAGTACAAAGTATATAGCATATGCCCGTGATCACCTCCCGAAGTGATCACGGCCCAGTAGTATAGCATGGCAGACGGACAAGAGTGTAGGGCCACTGATGGAACACTAGCATTCTATACTAAGCATTAGGATAGCAGGTAAAGGTATCAACAATTGTAGCAACAATGACAGGCTATGCGGCAGAATAGGATTTACCGAAAGCAGTAACATGCTACGCTACTCTAATGCAAGCAGTATAGAGAAGGAATAGGCGATATCTGGTGATCAAGGGGGGGGCTTGCCTGGAAGCTTAGCCGAGAAGGAGGGATCGTCAACACCGTAGTCGTACTGGGTAGCAGCGGCGCCGGTCTCGGTGTCTAACGAGAGAAGAGGGGGAGGAAACAATAAATATAATGCAAACATAAGCATGACGATGGAAGACATGACAATACGCGGTGCTAGGTGTGCCCTAACGCGGTAGGAGGTGGTACCAGCGAAGGGGGGAAACATCCGGGAAAGTATTCCCGGTGTTTCGTGTTTTCGGACAGATGAACCGGAGGGGGAAAGTTGCGTGTTTGCTATGCTAGGGATGTGTGGCGGGCGAACGGGCTGTCTATCCGGATTCGTCTCGTCGTTCTGAGCAACTTTCATGTACAAAGTTTTTCCATCCGAGCTACGGTTTTATTTATATTAATTTTAAAAGATTTAAATTAATTTTAGCATTTATTTAATTCATTTAATACAACATTATCCAGAACAGTGCATGCTGGCGTCAGCATGACATCAGCAGTCAACAGAGGTGTTGACTGGTCAACTGACGTGTGGGTCCCGTTCGTCATTGACTGTTTAGTCTAATTAGGGTTTAACTATCCTAAAACTCATCATCGGTGGGGCAACTGATCTTTATTCCAACATCCAGCTGCCCAACATTCTTATTTCCATCCAATTGTACTGTCCTTCTTCCTTCTATTGGTACCGAACTAAGACATGATTACTCAAACTCATCATGGGGTTATAATTGCTCCATATTACCAACATTCTGCCTCCTTTATATCCAATAGTACTTCATCCCTTCATATTCTTGAGGTATCCCACATATCGAGATTAAAACTCGTACCTATTTGTCCATAGTCCACTCCGTGGAACACCATTATCTTTTCCAGGGGTCAAGGGTCCTCACAGGGTACTACCACCCTTAATATGCTCCAATTCTTCCATAGACCATATTTCTCATATCCTCGAAAATGGTCAAAATCTTTCTTCATAACATCCAAATCAGTACCAACGATGCTAACTTTATTGATTCTCCAATGATTACAATCTCTTGCTTTTCCATTACATGCCTCAACTCAACACCTCAATATAAAAGAAATGTTCCCACTACTACTACTACTATATTTCTCACAGACTCAACTATTTATCACAAGTCTCCTTCTCTTTGGGACAATCCCTCGTAAAGTGCCCTGCTTCATTACAACGAAAACATATTACTTCCGACAAGTCTTGTGGTTTCCTTATGATTACATCGCCTCCTTGGGTCCTCAGCTTCCTTTTTGGGCAACTGCTGAAGTAGTGCCCTGATTCCTTGCATCTGAAACAGGTGATATGGCTCAGGTCCTTCCTGGAATCCAATCTACTTCTCTTCCTGGACTTTTCCCTTCCAATCAGGGCTTCTATTTCCTGTGGGTCATACTCTACTTCCTCTGTCGGGAATTCTACTAGGTCCCCATTCAGACAATTTTGGGAGATGTGTCCTTCTTCTCCACATGAATAGCAAGACTTAGTGGAGGGTTTAATTGGGTCTTCTTTGGGTGTGTCCTTTACCTCTTCCTTCATCACGGGTTCTTCTAAAATTTCCATGAGGGCTCCTTTTGTTACTTCTTTCTTCTGCTGTACGGTTCTTTGTACAATGGGGTAAATGTGACACTGAGCAGGGTAGTGGGTAGTCCCTTCACACAGGAAACAGGTCATGTGCATAGTGGGGCATTCTTCAGCTGGGTGATTTTCTTCACAATGAGGACATCCATCATTGTGTTCCTCATGGGTGTGTCCTATTTCTCCACAAATCTTGCATGCACAAGGCTTCTTCATATCATTTCCATAAGGTTTCAAATTCAGGGAGACCAGACGAGACTTTAGCAAAGTCAACTTAAATTCCTTCCAAGTGGTTACTCCTTGCCATCCATTGATGGTTTGGTACATCCTCCACCAAGTAGCAGCACCTCTTTCAAAGCAGTGAAGAGCATGCTGGGCCATATCCTTTTCGGCTATAGTGTTATTCTCCATATGATCTTCCATGTTTTGAATCCATCGATCTGTCTCCAATTGACTTATCGGTCCAGAAAATATGAGTTCATATCCATTCATCCTCTATTGGGTCCATGGGTTTAGGGCGAGATGAGAGAGATAGAGAGGGATACACACAATACAAACAATAGTTTTGAAAGACATATTTTATTTTGTGGCCGTCGGAAAAACAACAAACAAATGACAGCTCACAATCGTCGCATCTAACGTAAGGGTATAACAGGGGTTTGGTCTTCTAAAGGTCAATAAATCTTCAAAGTTGCCAAACTCTTCAGGACTTGTTCATGTCTCCGCTGGCTTTCTTCCGATCTTGTTTTGTCCTTCTCAAGTTCTTTTTCCAGATCTTCTCTGTTGACGCAAAGTCTGTCGTGACATCCTTTGATATTTCTGGAGATGTTTTCCAAACTTCGGGGTTTCAATATCCTTGGCATGAGCCATGGTACTACTTTCCTTCAATTCCTGACGAATCTCCTGTATCTCGAGGTTTTGCTCCTCCAGCTTGGCTACTTTCAACTTCTGGGTCCTAAGTTCTTCACGAAATGCCTCCTTGTCAAATATGACTTCCTGCAGGTCCATCTTAAAACTCCTGATATATTACTACAGATCCTGGTGATACTCCAGCTAAAGTTAAAAGTGCATCCTTTGCTGATAGATGCTCCATCAGCCTTCTTCCATCCAATCCTTTCGAAGAAATGCATGCTTAACTCAGCACGGTGACAATAGCATAAGCGGGCAATAATACCATGGTTAGCCGTGTCTATGCCCATGTTACTGCCATGAGCTATCATTCCATAGTTGATATCTCCTGCCTTAGGGATTTCTTGACGGAACTTTGAGTTTTAACGCTCCATGTTCCGGTCTTTCTCCGACACACCTTGATCTCGGGTATTGACAGCTTTAATAGTCTAACAAATTCCATAATGGTAGCCTTCCTAGGTCATACAAATCTGGAAATTCTTCAGAGCTTTCAAATTCTCCTAGTCTTCGGAGTCTTCAACCGTTGTAGTTTCCATCATTATAATACACGGTAAAAATCCTCTTCATTCCGAAGTGGTCTTAGTTGTCCGATATCTTGTACTTCTTGGAGTGGTCTCATCAGCCGAATCTTCGTGTGGTCAAAAGGGGAAAGGGGTATAGTCTAAGTAAAAAAGGGAGATTGGAATAAGCTCAGAAAAGAAGAGAGGTAAAAGATCCTTTTTGAAAAGAAATTTGTAGAGAAAAATCTTTTCTTATGGGCTTGCCAGTTTCTAGGGGTCACGTCCTACAGTCAACCTGGCTCTGATACCATCTTGTAACGACCCGCCCTCAGACGGTCAAGTCTCTGTGCTTAAGTGTCATCCCTGGATCGGTATGTTGACACACACAGTACTCGAGGATTTATAACAGAGGTAAATCATATGTATGAAATAACGTAAATACTATTACCTCAATCCAAATAGCAGAAGTAACAACAAGGTTGTGGATTCCCATCAACACCAACGGCAAAGTTGAGTGTAGAAATTGTAACCCTAACGTATCACTTACTCGTCGTAAGATTCCTGCAATATGAAACGTTGCAACCACAAAGGGTCAGTACATTGAATGTACTCGCAAATTCACACTGTAGAGCAATGCTGAATAATGACTATCACTACATGCATATATGGCTGGTGGAGGCTCTATGGTTATAATGTTTTGCGAAAAGCCAAATTTTCCCTACTGCAAAGGAATATATTTTATTTAACTACAAAGTTGGTTGAAATATTATTGAGAAGGTTCCTCCAACTCAATCCCAATTAAAAGTTAACAACCCAACAAATTAATTAAGTAATGTGATGAGATCAACATGATAATTCAAGAACCAGATACTCAAGATGTCCATAACCGGGGACACGGCTAATCATGATTAGTTTGTACACTCTGAAGAGGTTTGCACACTTTTCCCCACAAGACTCCATCTCCTCCATTGGATTTCTCGCACTACATGGTGTTTGAGAAACGGATGACCGAGACACAGTCTTTCAGAAGCATTAACTCTAACCCTGGGTAGACAGTACCAACCTACATCCCCTACATCTGCTAGCCTACCACTGGAAGAGGTCATGCAACATACTCAACTATGCTAGAGCCCATAATAGCTTGTGGCTGCACACGGAAGTTTCTAGCATGAATAATCTTATGATCCCTTTGAGCCTGGGTGGCATTCCATAGGGTAATCACTAGGGTCCTCCGGGATCCCCTTGGGCAAGCACTGGGTTCTCCAGGTGCCCGGGCAAACCACTGCGTGCTCCAGGGTGCCCCTACCATTCCACCCAGATGTGTATTAAAGTAGCCACCTTAAGTTAACCATTAAATAATAATCTCACATCTGTCATGGATACACTCCAACCCAATCCACGTCTACGAGCATAGCATAGCAGTAAGCATAACGTAGTAACTCCTGGGGTTTGAATGCAGGAGAATAGGTTCCTGCCTCATCAAATACTTCCCAATACCCACATGTCATCAATTCCTAACCATGCAATGTTTGAGGGTGAGACTAATGCATAAAAACTGGGTATGAAAGGGATATGATCAAAGTGTGAACTTGCCCTGTACTGTTGATGAAGATGATTCACACTCATAACTCCTGATAGTTCTACTCGGCACACTCCGATCAATCAATCGTAAGCAAGTAACAGTAACCACACATAACCAATCATGCAAAAGAATCGAAGAAACGATCTCGGAAAACTTTGAAAACAGGCAAATAACTATTGCAACAGAAAACAATTTCTAACAGTACCAAAATTGAGTGTATTTGGCCTTATCAGAAATTTTAGGTCAAGAGCTTCGATTTGCAAAAAGAATCAACTCAAATGGAGTTATAAAACTCGAGTTATGAACAAAAGAAGTTTGAATTCAAATCTGTTTGAAATCAAAATTTTAAACTTCCAAAAACATGTTCAAGTTGGTTAACTGGATAGTGGGGATCATAACAAAGAAGTGGGCGTTGGTTTCGTTGGATTTGGACAAACGAGTAAAAAGTAGTGACCGATTGAAGTACAGGGACCAATCTGTGAAGAAAATTTATCACGAATAGGTCTGTGGCCGAAAACTAAAAAGAAAAAAAAAATCCTATCGAACGAACGTTCGCTACAGAACCCTACAGAACGAAATCGTTCGCTACCGAATACTAACGGGCGAACGTCCACTAATTAAACTAACCTAAATAACTAAACCGATTAAAAAGAAAAAAACCGAAAAGAAAAACCGGGTCGGCGGTCGGTTTATACCGGTCAGGGCGGTTTTCTTTGAAAACCAGCGGCGACGGTCGGCGGCAGCGGACGACGACAGCGGCGGTTTCGGTGAGGCGGCACTGGCTACGGCGGGGTGCGGCGCACGCGAGCGGTGGCGGCGGCGCAAGCAGGCGGCAGCGCATCGCGGCGGGAGCAGCGGCGCGAAGATGCGAGGGCGGCAACGACTCAAGGCGTTGCGGGGCTCGAGGGGGCCCGGTATTTAAGGGGGAGGCGAGGCGTGGAGGAGGGGGCGGGGTAAGGCGGCGGCGGGGCATAGCCGAGCCGGACTCGGCGGCGTGCGGCGGCGGGAGTCGTCCTGCGCTCGGGGACGAGGCGGACGAGCAGCGTGGGCTGGGCCGTGGCCTGGCCAGGGAGCTGGGCCGGCCCAGTCGGCGAGGAGTGTTTTTTTAAACGCGGACAGACAAAATTAAATAAAACAAAAGAAATAAAAATATTATATAGGCATAATATATCAAAAAATTTAAAAAACATTTGCTACCACACGAACATTATTCTAGCTCCAAATAAAATCCACAAAAATTTAAATAAAGCAAAGAGTGCTACTGCTCTAATAAAATCCAATAAAAATCATTTTAAAAATACCAAAATTAATTCAAATTTATTTCTCTCCAATTTTCTCATGTAGGGAATCATTTTACCCTATTTTCCATATATTTTATTTTTGGAGGAAAATAATTTGAATAAAACCCAAATATCTCCAAATTGAAAATAATTTTCAAAGGGACTTTCAATTTGATTCTTCGAAACTCCCAACTCATATTTCATATGTTTTGAAGAAGTCATTTTATCTTCTCTCATGAAAATCATTGAGTTGCTTAAAGTTTCTGAATTTGAAAATATTTCCAAATAAAATTCAAATCTTTTCGAAACCCTTTTCATTTATTTAAATGGAAGAAGTCATGTCATGTTATCTCTAGGGTTTTGCATTTCAAAAGAATTTGAATTCATGGAGATCATAAATGCAAAATGGAAGTTTGGGAAAGTCCTTTTATTCCCTCTCATTTAACTTTCAAAAGCTTCAATTTCACTCACTTTCACTCAAGCAACCACACCACAATCAAAAAAAAAATCAAAACTATTTATTTAATATAACATTCTAAAATTTAGAATTTTAGGATGTTACATGTATATTGCCATGTTGTAATATTTGTAGAAACTATGGACAGAGACTTAGAAAAAGAAGAGTTGTTGGGGGATATAATCCGTGACGGAGGTGATGATATCACCTTGTCATTCCTCAACGACACCGATGGTCGGGGAAGAGAGGATGACGGCTCTGGTGATCGAATGGAGGAGGGAAGAGAGGATGGCGGCTAAGGTGATTAAATGGAGGAGGGACGAGATGACGGCTCCGCCGGTTTTGGAGCCTTAACTGTTGCAAAGTCCAACGAGGTGTATATATATTAACGCTTCTTTCTTCTTTTAGCCTTCTGGATCGAGGCAAAGTTCTATAAGGAGACAAGGCCTGAAGAAAACGTTGGGCCAGGATGAAAGGTTCACGGTCGAAGAAGTCACTCCAGATGGCCAACCGATTGCTCCCAAGCGGACCAAAGACAAATTTATACATCAGTGCGGAGTTCTTGTTAGGGACAGCGTCCCAATCAGCATCCAAGAATGGAATAAGAAGAAGGACGGTGAAGTTTCTTATGTCAATGGTAGACAGAAAGATGAGCTTTGGAACTCACCGATGAAAAATTTCAGCCTACCGCCAGAGGAGGATCCAAATAACCCAGTTATATTACGACAAGTCAAGATGTGGGCTCTTAAGAAGATGGCAGAACTATTCAAGAACTGGAAGAAAAGATTGAATGAGTTTGTCGACAAAGATGAGACTCCAGAATTCACCTGTCAATATGCGAAGATTAAAGATCACTGGCCTGCATTTGTGACACGTACAAGAAATTAGAGAAATCTAAGCAAAGATCACAGATAAATAAGCAAAATGTTGCAAAGAAGCTGTATCACCATGTTACTGGGTCAGGTGGCTACAGCAAAGCCCGACCTACATGGGACAAAGCTGAGAATGACCTGCTTGCTAAAGGGTTCCAACTAGTGACATTGAACTGGCCCGATCGGTCAAGGACTTGGTTCTTCAGGCATGGAGGAACTTTGGACCTAGAAACAGGGAAGTGTGTTTTCACAAAAGCTCAACTTGAAACACCCGTCATAAAGATTCAGGAAGCAATCAAGGAAGTGCGGGAAGGGAGGTTCGATCCCGACATAGAGAAGGACGAGCTGTCAAAGGCCCTCAGGAAACATGAACACCCTGGGAAAACACGAGGCACATCAGGCTCCGTTCCGTGGAAGTATGGGTTTCCGGAGAGCACTGGTTATAGAAGCCGAGGGAGAAAGAAGAAAGAGGAAGCAGACCGGATGTAGAAGATGGAAGAAAGATTAACGCAACAGGAGAAGAAACTCGAGGCATATACCAGCCAATGAGCTTCTCAGCAGCACGAAGATCCTTCATTCGATACTGCCCAGGAAGCAACCCGACCATGTCAGCGGAAAAGCAGTGTGGCTTCCACTGAGTTTGTTTAGCCTGATATCACGGCTCCTCACTACCCCATGGATGGTATCACGGAGAAGGAACATTGTAAGCTAATTGTGAAATGCCATAACCTAACCTTGAAGGTGGCGGTCGGCTATGTCTTACCTCGTCGACCTGATGGAAGTTTCCATTTCACTCCGATTCCAAATGGCTTTGCTGTTGTCGGGGTGGATAAAGTAATTAACATATTTGAGGGCTGGAGCTTGAGTACCCTATAGGTGAAGGGGAGATGCATCTGGAAAATGCCTTAAGGAATACCTGTCTATGGAGAACGGAAAACATCCTGCTTACAAACTGGACGCCCCCTCAGCAGACTCAGCCAGAGGAGGCCCCTCAGCAGACTCCTCACAGTCCAGCTCTATCTCCGCTGCCTCAGTCATCTCCAGCGCGTCAGCTGTCTCCGCCGCGTCAGCGAACTCCGGTGGAGGAGGGCCCTCAGCAGAATCCTCCTCCACCTGAGCTGTTGATACGTCTCCAACGTATCTATAATTTTTGATTGTTCCATGCTGTAATATTATCATTCTTGGATATTTTACAAGCATTTTACAATCATTTTATATCATTTTTTGGAACTAACCTATTAACATAGTGCCAAGTGCCAGTTGCTGTTTTCTACTTGTTTTTTACATCACAGAAAATCAATATCAAATGGAGTCCAAATGCAGCGAAACTTTTTGGAGAATTTTTATGGACCAGAACACGCAGGATGGGCCAGAGCAGCACATGGGGGGTGCGCCGAGGGGGGCACAACCCACCAGGGCACGCCTGGGCCCCCAGGCGCGCCCAAGTGGGTTGTGCCCACCTCGGTGGCCTTCCGCACCCCCTCTTTACCCTATAAATTCACAAATATTCCGAAAACCCTCGGGGTTAACCTAGATCAGAAGTACTACCGCCGCAAGGCTCTGTAGCCACGAGAAACCAATCTAGACCCTTTTCGGCACCCTACCGGAGGGGGAGATCATCACTGGCGGCCACCACGATGAGGAGGGAGTAGTCCACCCTCGGGGCTGAGAGTTTGTACCATTAGCTATGTGTTTAATCTCTCTCTCTCTCTCTCTCTCTCGTGTTCTTGAGATGTCACGATCTTGATGTATCGCGGGCTTTGTTAATATAATCGGGTCATATGGTGTTTTCCCCTCTCTATCTTGTTGTGATGAATTGAGTTTTTCCCTTTGAGATTTCGTTGTTATCGGATTGAATACTTTTATGGATTTGAAAACACTTGATATATGTCTTGCAATTGAATACTCGTGGTGACAATGGGGTATCATATTGATTCACTTGATATATGTTTTGGCACTCAACTCGTGGATTCCTGAGGTGACATTGGGGTAATCTATGCATAGGGGTTGATGCACGTTCTTGTCTTTGTTTCTCCGCTAGAAATCTTGGGGCACTCTTTGAAGTTCTTTGTGTCGGATTGAGTATTATGAATATGAATTTGCTCTGGTGTTATTTTAGTACAAACTCTAGGGTAGATCGAACGGAAAGAATAGCTTTGTGTTATTTTAGTACGAACTCTTGACTAGATCGAACGAAAAGAATAGCTTTGAGGTGGTTTCGTACCCTACAAACAATTTATTCTTATGTTCACCGCTAGATAGGTGGAGTGATTCTTCATCGCACTTTGAGGGATGGTTATATGATCCAATTATATTAGCATTGCTGAGAGGTTGCACTAGCGAAAGTACGGACCCTAGGCCTCATTTTCAAGCATTGCAATACCGTTTTTGTGCCCGTTTACTATTTGTTACCTTGTTGTTTTTATTTATTCAGATTATAAAATATGTTTCTACCATCAGTATTACACTTTTATCATCATCTCTTCGCCGAACTAGTGCACGTATAAAATTTGCCATTGTATTGGGTGTGTTAGGACACAAGATATTTCTTGTATTTGGTTGCAGGGTCGCTTGAGAGAGACTATCTTCATCCTACGCCTCCCACGGATTGATAAACCTTAGGTCATCCACTTGAGGGAAAATTGCTACTGTCCTACAAAACTCTGCGCTTGGAGGCCCAACACGAGTCTACAAGAATAAAGTTGCGTAGTATACATCAAGCTCTTTTCTGGCGGCGTTTCCGGGGGGGTGAGTGCTTGAAGGTATATCTTTATATCTTGCAATTGAATCTTTTAGTTTCTTGTTTTATCACTAGTTTGGTTTATAAAAAGAAAACTAAAAAAATGTAAGTGAGGTTGCATCATATTATTGATCATCTTTATAATATCTTTCTTGAAAATGATGGATCGAAAAATTGTGCTCAATTGTTAGAAGAAGAAGTCAATACAATGTTTGGCAGAAAATATTTGAATGATGACCATGATTGCAATGTTGTTGGTATGAACTCTTTGAATATCCATCATGCTAATGATCTGCAAAGCCATAAGCTTGGGGATGCTATGTTTGATGAAGATGATATTTTTAGCCCCCCAAGTTTTGATGAGATATTTTATTATGATGAAATCATGCCTCCTATTTATGATGATTATATTGATGAAAGTGGATTTGGAGAGGTCAGGACTTTATTTAATGATGATTCCACTATCTTGAAAGATGTTTCAATTGATTTTGACAAGGAAGTTGCTATCTATGATGATTATTGTGATGACATGTATGCTATAAAGAATAATGATAACCATGAAACTTTTCATCGTGATTTTAATTTTCAATCACATGATAGTTATTTTGTTGAGTTTGCTCCCACTACTATTTATGAGAATAAATTTGCTTATGTGGAGAGTAACAAAATTTCTATGCTTATGTATCATGAAAAGAATGCTTTATGTGATGGTTATATTGTTGAATTCATTCATGATGTTACTGAAAATTAGTATGAGAGAGGAACATATGCTGTTACATATTGCAATAATATCAAGTTTCCTCTCTATGTGTTGAAGGTTTTGAAGTCATGCTTGTTTTTCCTTCCTATGCTAGTTGATTCTTGTTCCCGTAAGTTGTTTGCTCACAAAATCCCTATGCATAGGAAGTGGGTTAGGCTTAAATGTGCTAGTCATATGCTTCATCATGCTCTTTTTCATGTTTCAATTCTTATCTTCTATGCGAGCATCATTGAAATCAGCATGCCTAGCTAAAAGGCATTAAAGAAAAGCGATTGTTGGGAGACAAGCCAACACTTTTACCTACTGTTCTTGTGTGTTCACATGATTAGGCTACTGTAGTAATCATGTTTTATTGCTTTCGTTTCAATAAAGTGCCAAGTAAGACCTTTGGGATGGCTTACGGTGATAGTTGATTTGACCTTGCTGAAATCAGAAACTTTTGCGCTCAAGAAAAGAACCTATCTCATAGTTTGCAGAAGTATGGTTGGAGTACAGATTACTACAGACTGTTCTGTTTTGACAGATTCTATTTTTAATGCATAGTTTGCTTCCTTTGTAGTTTCTATGGCTTATATTGCTCAATATAAATTGTGGAAATGGTATGCTACAGTAGGCATTGTGTGGAAACAATTATGAATCTTGTCTTTGACAGTACCAAAGTGAAATGGTTTGCTTTATCATACTAACCTATCTCACGAAGTTCCGTTAAGTTTTGTGTGGTTGAAGTTTTCAAGTTTTGGGTGAGATTTTGTAGGATCGAAAGTATGTCTAGAGGGGGGTGATTTGACTACTTGACTAAGTAAAAATCTAGCCTTTTCCCAATTTTAAGTCTTGGCAGATTTTAGCAACTTAGCACAAGTCAAGCAGTCAACCTACACATGCAATTCTAAGAGTATAGCAGCGGAATGTAAAGGAATTGCATATGAAGGTAAAGGGAGGAGTTTGAGGGAGCAAACGCAATGTTGACACAGAGATTTTTTATCCGTGGTTCCGATAGGTGGTGCTATCGTACATCCACGTTGATGGAGACTTCAACCCATGAAGGGTAACGGTTGCGCGAGTCCACGGAGGGCTCCACCCACGAAGGGTCCACGAAGAAGCAACCTTGTCTATCCCAGCATGGCCGTCGCCCACGAAGGACTTGCCTCACTCGGGTAGATCTTCACGAAGTAGGCGATCTCCTTGCCCTTACAAACTCCTTGGTTCAACTCCACAATCATGACGGAGGCTCCCAAGTGACACCTAGCCAATCTAGGAGACACCACTCTCCAAGAGGTAACAAATGGTGTGTTGATGATGAACTCCTTGCTCTTGTGCTTCAAATGATAGTCTCCCCAACACTCAACTCTCTCTCATAGGATTGGATTTGGTGGAAAGATGATTTGAGTGGAAAGGAACTTGGGGAAGGCTAGAGATCAAGATTTATGTGGTTGGAATGGAATATCTTGACCTCAACACAAGTGTAGGTGGTTCTCTCTCAGAAAATATAGGTTTGAAGTGTAGGCATGTTCTGATGGCTCTCTCCATGAATGAAGAGTGGGTGGAGGGGTATATATAGCCTCCACACAAAATCTAACGGTTACACACAATTTAGCAAACTCGGTGGGACCGAATCATGAAACTCGGTCGGACCAATTTGGTTCATAATGTGACCGTTAGGGTTTTCGGTGCGACCGACATGTCAACTCGATAGGACCGATGTCATTAGGGTTAGGGCATAACGTAATCTCGGTATAACGTAATCTCGGTGAGACCGATTACACAAACTCGGTGGGACCGATTTTGGTAATAGACAAACAGAGAGTTGGTCAGGCAAACTCGGTGGGACCGATTCGCTCATCTCGGTTGGACCGAAACGTTACGAAAGGGAAACAAAGAGTTAGCAATGCAATCTCGGTGGGACCGATCGCTCATCTCGGTGTGACCGAAACGTTATGAAGGGAAACAGAGAGATTACAATCCCATCTCGGTGAGACCGAATTGATTAGGGTTTCTCGCAGTGGCTATGTCAGGTGAACTCGGTGGCGCCGGATAGAAAGTTTCCGTGGGGCCGATTTTGACTTTTGGTTTGGGACATATGTGTATATGAGAAAGTAGTTGACGGCTTTGGAGCATATCACTAAGCACTTTGAGCAAGCAAGCCATTAAGCAACACCTCATCCCCTCTTAATAGTATTGGCTTTTCCTATGGACTCAATGTGATCTTGGATCAGTAAAATGAAAAATGTAGAGTCTTGTGCTTTGACTTGAGCCAATACTTTTGTCCTTAGCATTTTGAGGGGTCCACTTTTCTATCCATGCCATGCCAATCATTGGGCTTTCCTGAATAATTATCTTGAAATAGCATTAGCTCAATGAGTTATATGTTGTTAGGAATTACCAAAACCACACAGGGATAGTTGCACTTTCAGATGTCGATATGAGGAGAATAAGGAGTGACAAGACCCTAAGATTGGGGATGCCTAAGGCACCCCAAGGTAATATTCAAGGAGGATCCAAGCAACTAAGCTTGGGGATGCCCCGGAAGGCATCCCCTCTTTCGTCTCCAACATTATCGGTAACCTCACTTGGAGCTATGTTTTCATTCATCACATGATATGTGTTTTGCTTGGAGCATCAATTTATTTTGTTAGAATTTTCTTTATTTTATTTAGAATATTTTTTTGCATCTTTTATTTTAATAAAAGTGGCATTGATAGCCTTTATCATACTTATTTTGCAAGTCTACTTGTTGCTGTTTGAAAACAGAAAGTTTATCGGTGTTGCAAAAATTCCCCAGAAAATTCAGAATGTGATAAAATGTTGAAACTTTTTGCACAATAAGCTCTGAAAAAATTTCTACAGTGTGGTGAATTTTCATAATTTTTGGAGTTAGGGAAGTATGATGAATCTTGCATTCTTTATAGACTATACTGTTTTGGCCCGGTCATAGATAGGTGGGCCCGGTCAACAACCACGTCAGAACAGTCAACTCTAATGCGTGGGTCCCACTTGGTTTAATTAAATCTAATCTAAAATTAACCCAAGGTTATTTAGCTGGTGGGGCCCTGATGTCAGCGGCTCGTTGCTACTTCTGGAGCTTGCGTTGGTTTTTCCCTTGAAGACGAAAGGGTGATGCAGCAAAGTAGAGATAAGTATTTCCCTCAGTTAGAGAACCAAGGTATCAATCCAGTAGGAGGTACAAGCAAGTCCCCAATCTATGCACCGGCACAAACAATCAAACACTTGCACCCAACGCGATAAAGGGGTTGTCAATCCCTTCACGGTCAATTGCAATGGTGATATCTGATAGAGATAGGTATAAAAGATTGCTAGAACGTAAAACTAAATAAAAGTAAATAAATTGCAGCAAGGTATTTTTGGTTTATAGATCTGAAAATATATAATGGAAAATAGACCCGGGGGCCATAGGTTTCACTAGAGGCTTCTCTCTTGAAGGCAAATAATACGGTGGGTGAACAAATTACTATCGAGCAATTGATCGAAAAGCGCAAAGTTATGACGATATCCAAGGCAATGATTATGCATATAGGCATCACGTCCATGTCAAGTAGACCGACTCCCGCCTGCATCTACTACTGATATAGAGGGATATAATCAAGCAATATGATGAAAACCCCATATTTTTATCCTTGATGGCAACAATGCAATACGTGCCTCACTACCCCTACTATGTCACTAGGTGAGGACACCCCAAGATTGAACCCAAAACTAAGCACCTCTCCCATTGCAAGAAATATCAATCTAGTTGGCCAAACCAAACTGATAATTCAAAGAGAAATACAAAGATATCAAATCATGCATATAAGAATTCTATGGTGATTCAAATAATATTCATAGATAATCTGATCATAAATCCACAATTCATCGGATCTCGACAAACACACCGCAAAAGAAGATTACATCGGATAGATCTCCAAGAGCATCAAGGAGAACATGGTATTGAGAATCAAAGAGAGAGAAGAAGCCATCTAGCTACTAGCTATGGAACCGTAGGTCTGAGGTAAACTACTCATGCTTCATCGGAAAGGCAATAGGGTTGATGTAGATGCCCTCCTTGATCGAAACCCCCTCCGGCAGATTGCCGGAAAAGGCCCCAAGATGGGATCTCACGGGAACAGAAGGTTGCGGTGGCGAAAAAGTATTTTTGTGGATGCTTCCGAGGGTTATGGAATATTAGAGGATTTATAGGCTTGAGAGGGAGGTTGGTGGACTCCCAAGGGGGGCACAAGCCAGGGGCGCCCCCCTAGGGTGCGCCCTTACGGCTTCTCGTCGCCTCGTGGGTCTTCTGACTTCATCTCCAAGTCTCGTAGGTGTCTTCTCGTCCAAAAAAATCATCGCAAAAGTTTTATTTCCTTTGGACTCCGTTTGATTTTCCTTTTATGCGAAACTCAAAAACAAGGAAAAAACGGAAACTGGCACTGGGCTCTAGGTTAATAAGTTAGTCCCAAAAATAATATAAAATATCACATTAATGCATATAAAACATCCAAGCTGATAATATAATAGCATGGTAAAAAATTATAGATACGTTGGAGATGTATCAAGCATCCCCAAGCTTAGTTCATGATCGTCCTCAAGTAGGTAAATGATAAAAACAGAATTTTTGATCTGGAATGCTACCTAACATATTTATCCATGTAATTTTCTTTATTGTGGCATGAATATTCAGATCCATAAGATTCAAAACAAAAGTTTAATATTGACATAAAAACAATAATACTTCAAGCATACTAATAAAGCAATCCTGTCTTCTCAAAATAACATGGCCAAAGAAAGTTATCCCAACAAAATCATATAGTCTGGCTCTGCTTCATCTTCATCACACAAAGTATAAAACCATGCACAACCCCGATGACAAGCCAAGCAATTGTTTCATACTTTTGATGTTCTCAAACTTTTTCAACTTTCACGCAATACATGAGCGTGAGCCATGGATATAGCACTATAGGTGGAATAGAATATGGTGGTTGTGGAGAAGACAAAAAAGAAGGAGATAGTCTCACATAAACTAGGCATATCAACGGGCTATGGAGATGCCCATCACTAGATATCAATGTGAGTGAGTAGGGATTGCCATGCAACGGATGCACTAGAGCTACAAGTGTATGAAAGCTCAAAAAGAAATTAAGTGGGTGTGCATCCAACTCGCTTGCTCACAAAGACCTAGGGCAATTTGAGGAAGCCCATCATTGGAATATACAAGCCAAGTTCTATGATGAAAAATTCCCACTAGTATATGAAAGTGACAACATAAGAGACTCTCTATCATGAGGATCATGGTGCTACTTTTAAGCACGAGTGTGGAAAAAGGATAGTAGCATTGCCCCTTCTCTCTTTTCTCACCTTTTTTTTATTTTGGGCTCTTTGGCCTCCTTTTTTTTCTTTTTTCCTTGTTTTTTTATTTTTTGTTCTGGAGTCTCATCCCGACTTGTGGGGGAATCACAGTCTCCATCATCCTTTCCTCACATGGGACAATGCTCTAATAATGATGATCATCACACTTTTATTTACTTACAACTCGATACTTAGAACAAAATATGACTATATATGAATGCCTCCGGCGGTGTACCGGGATGTGCAATGACTCAAGAGTGACATGTATAAAAGATATGAATGGTGGATTTGCCACAAATACGATGTCAACTACATGATCATGCAAAGCAATACTACAATGATGGAGCGTGTCATAAATAACGGAACGGTGGAAGCTTCATGGCAATATATCTCGGAATGGCTATGGAAATGCCATAATAGGTTGGTGTGGCGGCTATTTTGAGGAAGGTATATGGTGGGTTTAATGCACCGGCGAAATTTGTGCGGTACAAGAGAGGCTAGCAATGGTGGAAGGGTGAGAGTGCGTATAATCCGTGGACTCAACATTAGTCATAAAGAACTCACATACTTATTGCAAAAATCTATTAGCTATCGAAACAAAGTACTACACGCATGCTCATAGGGGGATAGATTGGTAGGAAAAGACCATCGCTCGTCCCCAACCGCCACTTAAAAGGAAGTCAATCAATAAATAAATCATGCTCCGACTTCATCACATAACGGTTCACCCTACGTTCATGCTACGGGAATCACAAACTTTGACACAAGTATTTCTACCAATCCATAATTACTCACTAGCATGACTGTAATACCACCATCTTTATATCTCAAAACAATCATAAGGAATCAAACTTCACATAGTATTCAATGCACTTAATATGAAAGTTTTTGTTATATCCCTTTTGGATGCCCATCATATTAGGACTAAATTCAGAACCAAAGCCAATTACCATGTTGTTTAGAGACTCTGAAAATAATATAAGTGAAGCAAGAGAGTTCAACAATTTCAATAAAATAAAACCACCGCCGTGCTCTAAAAAGATATAATTGAAGTACTAGAGCATATTGCCTAGCTCAAAAGATATAAGTGAAGCAAATAGAGTATTCTAATAAATTCATGATTCATGTGTGTCCCTCTCAAAAGGTGTGTACAGCAAGGATGATTGTGGCAAACTAAAAAGCAAAGACTCATAACATATAAGACTCTCCAAGCAAAACACATATTATGTGGTGAATAAAAATATAGCCTCAAGTTCATTTACCGATGGATTGAAGACGAAAGATGGGATGCCTTTTGGGGCATCCCCAAGCTTAGCCTCTTGGTTGTCCTTGACTATTACCCTGGGGTGCCTTGAAATGCCCAAGCTTAGGCTCTTTCCACTCCTTATTCCATAGTCCATCCAATCTTTAACTTAAAACTTGAAAACTTCACAACACAAAACTCAACAAAAAACTCATGAGATCTGTCAGTATAAGAAAATAAAATCACCACTTTTGGTACTGTTGTGAACTCAATTTTTATTTATATTGGTGTAATATCTACTTTATTCCAACTTCCCCATGGTTCATAGCCCCCGATACTGCCCATAGATTCATCAAAATAAGCAAACAACACATATAAAATAGAATCTGTCCAAAACAGAACAGTCTATAGTAATCTGTAAACTTCAAATACTTCTGTAACTCCAAAAATTCTAAAAAATTAGGACAACAAAGGCAATTTGTATATCAATCTTGTTAAAAAATAATCAGTATTTTATCGCTCTTCTGTGATTTTTAACAATTCTGGCAATGGGCGCAAAAGTTTCTGTTTTTCAGCAAGATCAAATCAACCATCACCGTAAGCCATCCCAAAGGTCTTACTTGGCACAAACACTAATTAAAACACCAAAAGGTAATAATTTGTATTTTATTCAAGAACATAAGCAAAACAAAAGAACATAAAAATAAAGTTTGGTTGCCTCCCAACAAGCGCTATTGTTTAACGCCCCTAGCTAGGCATATTGCAATATATCTAGGTATTATCATCTTTGGTATGCAATCCATAAGTAGCTCTCATAATAGATTCATATGGCAACTTAATTTTCTTTCTTGGAAAGTGTTCCATGCCCTTCCTTAATGGAAATTGAAATATAATGTTTCCTTCTTTCATATCAATAATTGCACCAATTGTTCTAAGAAAAGGTCGACCAAGAATAATAGGACATGTAGGGTTGCAATCTATATCAAGAACAATGAAATCTACGAGCACATAATTCCTATTTGCAACAATAAGAACATCATGAATCCTTCCCATAGGTTCTTTTATAGTGGAATCCACAAGATGCAAATTTAAAGAACAATCATCAAATTCACGGAAACCTAGCACATCACATAAAGTTTTCGGAATCGTGGAAACACTAGCACAAAAATCACACAAAGCATGGCAATCATATTCTGTAATTTTATTCTTAATAGTAGGTTCCCACTCATAATAAAGCTTTCTAGGGATAGAAACTTCCAACTCAAGTTTTTCTTCAAAAGATTTCATCATAGCATCAACAATATGTTTAGTAAAAGCTTTATTTTGATTATAAGCATGAGAAGAATTCAACATGGATTGCAACAAGGAAATACAATCTATCAAAGAACAATTATCATAATTAAAGTCCTTGAAATCCAAAAGAGTGGGTTCATTGCTACTTAAAGTTTTGACCTCTTCAATCCTACTTATCAATTTTTGCATCAAATCTATAAACTCCAAATCATTGGGACACCTTCTAGCTAAAGTTGACTCATCTCCAGTCCCATCTTTATCAAGATTTATATTAGAAAACAAAGATTCAATAGGGGTCACATCAATCACTTTAAGATCTTCATCATTATTTTCACGAGAAATCGAAGAACACGCTTTTACAAACCACTCTCGCTTAGCACGCATTCTAATGGTTCTTTCTTTACATTCATCAATAGAAATTCTAATAGCTTTTAGAGACTCATTAATATCATGCTTGAGTGGAATAGATCTAATTTTCAAAGAATCAATCTCAAGTGAAATTCTATCAACGTTCCTAGCCAAATCATCAATCTTCAGCAATTTTTCTTCAACCATAGCATTGAAAACTTTTTGGGAACTAATAAATTCTTTAATATTGTTCTCAAGATCAGAGGGCATCTTATTATAATTTCCATAAGAATTGCTGTAGGAATTACCATAATTATTGGTGGAATTACTAGGTGATACGTCTCCAACGTATCTACTTTTTCTCACGCTTTTCCTCTTGTTTTGGACTCTAATTTGCATGATTTGAATGAAACTAACCCCGAACTGACGCTATTTTCAGCAGAACTACCATGGTGCTATTTTTGTGCAGAGATAAAAGTTCTCGGAATGGAATGAAACTTTGCGAGGATTTTTTATATCAATAATAAGAATTTTTCGAGCCAAGACCCACCAGAGAGGGGCCCCTGGTTGGGCACAACCCACCAGGGCGCGCCCCTTCTCTTGGCGCGCCCAGGTGGGTTGTACCCACCTGGTGGCCCCACTTACGACCCCCACTACAGGAAACAGCTACTTTGCCGTCTGCCACGGCGGACAACAAAGGCTCGACTGGCGGACGGCAAAGACCTTTGCCGTCAGCCGCGGACGGCAAAAGGCTCCGGCAAAGAAGGCTACGGTAAACAGCTGCTTTGCCGTCTGCTTCCTGGCAGCGGACGGCAAAGGCTCTTTGCCGTCTGCGGCGGACGGCAAAGAGAGCGGACGGCAATAATTGCGCTGTCAGTCCGTTAAGTGGCTAACGGCAGACCTTTGCCGTCCGCCGCGGACGGCAAAATTTCTCTGGTCTTTGCCGTCCGCCTTATGATGTCATCTACACGTCACTAGATGGCAGGTTCTTTGCCGTCTGCCACTGATGGCAAAGTGCAGGTTCTTTGCCGTCTGCCACGGACGGCAAAGTCTTTGCCGTCTGCCACTGTAGGCAAACTGACCAAATGGGTCAGCTCCCAGGAAGCACAGTTGGCTGCCACGTGGCTTCTTTGCCGTCCGCGGCAGACGGCAAAGAGCTCTTTGCCGTCGGTGGCAGACGGCAAAGAGCCTGCATATTGTCTGTTTTTTCTGTTTTTTATTAAATCCCACAATTTGCACAGAAAATATATAAGTTTCATATCACATATCCAGCACATATCCAGCACATAAGTTTCATATCACATATCACATCAGTTTCATCCATACACATTGTTCATACATAAGCAAGTTCCATCCATACACATAGTTCCATCCATATATATATTACAATGCAAAGTTTCATCAACATAGCAAGTTAGATGCAATGATCCATATCACATAGTTCCATCCATCATAACAAGCTAGATACAATGCAAAGTTTCATGAAAGGAAAAGCAAGCACTCCATCATAGCAAGCTAGCTTCCATGAAGTGAATGAAATCTGCAAAATGGTAAATAAGAAAGTTAGAAATAGGTGACTAGAACAAGAAGAAGACTAGAACAAGAAGTATATGTCATTTATGAGCTAACTTAGGTGAAATGGATCATATATGAGCTAACTAAGTTGAAATGGGTTGTTTATGATCTAACTTAGTTGAAATGGATCATTTATGAGCTAACTTAGTTGAAATGGGTCGTTTATGAGCTAACTAAGGTGAAGGGCATCGTTTTTGAGCTAAGTAAGGTGAAATGGGTCATTTTGGAGCTAACCTAGGTGAAATGGGTCATTTTGGAGCTAATCTAGGTGAAATGGGTCATTTTGGAGGTAACCTAGGTGAAATGGGTCATTTTAAAGCTAACGTAGGTAAAATGGATCATTTAGGAGCTCATCTACATAAAATGGGTCATTTTAGAGCTAATTTAGTTGAAATGGATCTTTTTGAGCTAACTTAGGTGAAATGGATCATTTAAGAGCTAATTTAGGTTAAATGGATCGTTTTTTAGCTCACTTAGGTCAAATGGATCGTTTATGAGCTAAATTAGTTGAAATGGATCGTTTATGAGATAACCTAGGTAAGATGGGTCATTTTGGAGTTAACCTAGGTGAAATGGGCCATTTTAAAGCTAACGTAGGTAAAATGGATCATTTAGGAGCTAATCTAGGTAAAATGGGTCATTTTTGAGCTAACTTGGATGAACTGCATCATTTATAAGCTAACCTAGGTAAAATGGGTCATTTTGGAGGAAAATAAGCTAACTCTAGGTCATTATGGTAAGCATATTGGAGGAAATAAAGCTAAGTCTAGGTCTTTATGCATTTGTTAAGCAAAACACTAGAGAAACTTACCGTGATCAGGGAGGTGTAGGAGCGGGGTGGCTAGTGCCGCTACCTGGAGAAGGATCGTGCGATGCGTTTCTGGAGTTAAGCTGCACCAAAGATCATTTCCAATGTCTCGTTAGCATTACGACACACAAATGTTAAGACTACCAAGTAATGTCCATTCAAACTAAACTCACCGTGCTCCCAGGAGCAATCACTGGCATCGGCGGAGCGGGCTGACCGGACTTCTCGCACACAGACTGCACATTTGGTTTTCAGAACAGAGTCATACTAGTTAGTAATGAGACTCAAATGTTAAGACTAGCAAGTAATCTGCAGAAGAAACTTGCCACAAGGAGCTCGTACATGGCCCTTGCCTGCATGTCATTCTGTGCCCTCTCCTCCTCCATCATCTTTCTCGTCCTCTCCTCCATCTCCCGCTGCCTCTTCGCCGCCTCCGCCAGAAGTTTCTCCGTTCTATCTCTCTCAGTCTGTATAGCAGCCTGCAACACCACTCACATGACCATTTGTAATCATTGATGGAAGCGCACACAATGTAATGGAGAAAGATAACTGAGTACGTATCACTAACCTTGATGGCGAGTTGCACTGGCCGTTCACGAGGCCTTATCTCAGGAGCGGAGCTCGACTGGCGCGCCTTGATCTCCGGGAGAGTGCTAGGACAACGGATAAGTCCATCTCCAATGGCTATGGAGCCATGGGACCTCCCGCCACCAGATATCATCACCAGCTCTGGATCAATGGGACCCTGGCTCGGGTTAAAGTCCTCGCCTTTCCTCGCCTTCCCCTCATCTCTATATCTCACGAGCTTGTTGTGGGAGGAGATGTTGGTGAAGTTGTTTGCATCATCGAGGTCAGACCGAGAGAAAGCCTTGACTTTCTTGAAAGAGCCAGTGTGGGCCATGGCATACAGGTCGTACACCTCTGGCACCTTATCCGCCTTATTGTGGCGTGCCTGAAAGAGAGAAACAATGAAAATTAGTAATTAAAGGGCTCAAGCTAGCATGATGAATGAATTGCATGAATCATGAAGCAAACCACATACCCAGTTGCGCCCGAACTGATATAAGTTAGAGCTGCCTTGATGGTGTGGCACACCTTCCATTTGGGCACGTTTGTCCTTGCCTGGTTGTGGAGGGCGCCTATAAGTTAGCAAATAGAAACTTGAGCGCTACGGCTAAGAATTACTAAATGAAGGAACTTAAGTAGAAGGCCTTAAGAATTACCTTCATGTACTGCTCCTTACTCAGTGTGCATCACGTCGATGTTGTGTGGGCAAAGGAGGTCTTTGAAGTAAGGCAGATCCCATAAGCATGTTTTGTGAGTCCAGGCGTGCTTAGAATTATACCCCTTGAAGTACCCTGGACGCTCTGGATCTGGCTCGAGAGCGTTTAACTGATCCAGGGTCTGTTGGCCTGTCAATGCATGTGGTGCAGAGTTTTTGACAACTCTACCTCTGATGAAGTTCTTCTTGTCTTTCCTGAACTTATGGCGAGGATTCAGGAACTGTCTATGCATGTCGAAGCAAGAAAACTTGCGACCGGCCTGAAGCCAACAAAACTCAAGAGCTCCCTTGCATGTGGGGCACGGGAACCTTCCATGCACACACCAGCCAACGAATAGCGCATACGCCGGCAAGTCATGCGTCGAGTACATGTACCAGACACGCATTATGAAGTTCCGTTTGCTATAGTCATCGTATGTCTTGAACCCATTATCCCAGGCTTCTTGCAATTCGTCCTTAAGCGGTTGCATGTACACATTCATATTTTTCCCCGGATAGTTGGGCCCTGGAATTATCAACGTCAGGAAAATGTTCTTTCTTTGCATAATCTGTCCGGGGGGAGATTGAGTGGAAAGACAAATACGGGCCAACAACTGTATTGGGCTGCCGTCATACCAAACACACTGAACCCATCCGTGCTGATGCCGACTCGAGGATGCCTCGGATCTGCCGCTTTGTCACCATGTAATTCATCAAACTTTTTCCACGCAACACCATCAGATGTGTGTACAATCATCAGATTCCCATCTGCATCTAGTTCGGTTCTTTTGCCCGTTTTGTGCCATGTCATCTGTCTGGCCGTCTCTTCGACCATGAAAAGACGTTGAAGTCTTGGTACGATTGGCATATACCGAAGAACACTAACGGGGATTTTGGTCTGTGTCTTCTCACCCATACCGTTGTCTACCACAACATACCTGGAAGACTTGCAAATGGGACAATAGTTCAAGTCCGCATAGTCAAGCCTAAACAAGACACATCCTTTCTCACAGGCATGTATCTTATCATAGGGCATCTTCAGTGCACGGAGGATTTTGTCCGACTGGTACAGGTTTGCAGGCATTACATGGCCTTTGGGTAGAAAGCGTCCAAATACTGTCATCATTGCATCGTAGCATTCTCTGCCCAAGTTGAACTGAGCCTTCAGAGCCATTACTTGTGAGATGGCATCCAACTGACAAAGCTCAGTGTGCTCATGGAGCGGACGTTTTGAAGACTCCAACATTTCATTGAAGGCCTTTGCAGATTCCTCCATCTCCTCGTCCGAATCCCAAGCATCATCAAAGTCTTGCACCATGTTTTCCATCCCGGTACCATGCTCGTCGGTGCGACGACGATCCACCTCAGCTCGGTCACGTTGGGCAGACTCACCATGAAATGTCCACACCGTATAATCGGGCGTAAAACCACTCTTCTGCAGGTGTTTGCCCATTTCAGCCTCTGTCCTCTTTTCCCAATTGCCGCACCGTAAACAGGGGCACCAGGTTTTCCTCTGGCCATTTGCAAATGCGGCTCGCACAAACCCCTTGGTTTTTGTGAACCATTCAGTGCTCCATTTGTTCTGACCAGTGTGACTGGTGTACATCCACGCACGATCACTCATCTTGACTTTCAGAGCTACTAGACACACAACAAATATATATATAAATTCACCATGTATGTATTCATCAGTTGATCTACTTTGTCAATTTTATTACGTCCATGCAACCTACACTCTAATAGGTAATGATAGGTCCTAATCCCACCCGAGTATGTTTAGATTGGGTTCATTTTCCCATGCTATGCCCCGGATCCTACGCAAAATTTCGGCAGCACCTCCCCGCTGTTCTCCTGATACACGTCTCTGCAATAAACAGAGAGGATGTGTACCCGGAGAACAACAGGGGAGGCACTGACGAAATTTATGCGTCGGATCCGGAGCAAAGCATATGGGAAAACGAACCCAATCTAAACATACTCGGGCTGTCCATGGATAGCGTTGGACAATTCGAAAGAATCAAGGTTATAAATATGCAAATGCATGCATATTTATAACTATGACGCTTTCGAATGGGAGACACATATTGGTTACGCATACTGATGATTCAAGACACATATATATCTAGCTATCAAGTTTCATCGGAATAGATCAAATAATTAATGGGGGAGGAGGACATGTCATTTGTGCTCACCCACGAACGAAGGGGCAGAGCTCGTCAAACGCACGGCGAGGTCGTCGAACACCAAACCTCGCAGCGATGAAACAACTGCACATTTAAAACTACCCGATCAACACAATTATATATGATGTTTTTCATAACAAAATCGAAAGATATATGACCTAACTAATAATTCACAAATATATGACCCCCGTCGGCTTCTGGAAGGCCAAAGAACACCTTTCGGGAGGTGTCGGGGGGTCGAGGTGTCGTGGTCGGTCTCGGGGTGCCGTGTCGGGGTCGGGCTCGGGGTCGGGGTGTCGGGTCGGGGTCGGGGGTGCCGTGTCGGTGTCGGGGTCGGGGGTGTCGGGTCAGGCTCGGGTCGGGGTGTCGGGGTCGGGGTCGGGGGTCGGGTCGGGTCGGTCCGGTCGGGCTGGGTCGGGTGTCGGGGGTGTCGTGTCGGGGTCGGGGTTGTCGTGTCGGTGTCGGGGTGCCGTGTCGGGGTCGGGTGCCGTTCGGGTCGGGGTGCCGTGTCGGGGTCGGGGTGCTGTTTCGGGGTCGGGGGGTCGGGCTGTCGTGTCGGGGTCAGGGGGTTAGGGGGTCGGGGGGTCGGGTGTCGTGTCGGGTCAGGGGGTTAGGGGGTCGGTGTCGGGGTGGAGTTGGGTCGGGTGTCGGGGTGTGGTGTCGGGGTTGGGGGTGAGGGGGTCTTCTCATTCTTCTACTACTTCTACTTCTTCTCATTCTTCTACTTCTTCTCATCCCCCGTCTTCTTCTTCTTCTTCTTTCTCCTCCTCCTCCTCCTCCTCCTCCTCTCTTCTTCTTCTTCTTCTTCTTCTTCTTCTTCTTCTTCTTCTTCTTATTTCTCCTCCTCCTCCTCCTCCTCCTCTTCTTCTTCTTCTTCTTCTTCTTCTTCTTCTTCTTCTTCTTCTTCTCTTCTTCTTCTTCTTCTTCTTTCTTCTTCTTCTTCTTGTTTCTCCTCCTCCTCCTCCTCCTCCTCCTCCTCCTCCTCGTCTTCTTCTTCTTCTTCTTCTTCTTCTTCTTTCTCCTCCTCCTCCTCCTCCTCCTCCTCTTCCTCTTCTTCTTCTTCTTCTTCTTCCCCCTTCTACTTAACCTAAACCTAAACTAAAAACCTAAACTAATTAAAACTAAACTATTTAAACTAATTAAACTAAATAACCTAAACTAATTAATTCTAAACTGAAAAAACATAAACTAAAAAACCTTATCTAAACAGAAAAAAACAAAAAAACAGAAAAAAAATGGGAGGGGCTCACTGTGGGGGGCGCCGACGGGTCGGGGAGGGGCCGGCGACGGGGGGCCGGGGCGGGGCGGTGGAGGAGGCGGGGCGGCGGGGGGGCCGGGGCGGGGCGGTGGAGGAGGCGGCGGGGGGCGCGGGGTGGCGGGGGCCGGGGCGGCGGTGGGCCGGGGCGGCGGTGGGGCGCAGGGCGGCGGGGGGCCGGGGCGGGGGGGGCGACGGGGCGGTGGGGCGGCGGGGAGCCGGGGCGGCGGGCCGACGGGGCGGCGGGCGGCGGCGGCGGTGGCGGGGTCGGAGGAGAAGGGCGCGCGAGGACGAAGTGAGTAACGGGCGGGGGGGCACCGTTAGTCAAGTGCCCTCTGTGCCGTCCGCCTTTTTGCCTCTTTGCCGTCTGCCAGCGGACGGCAAAGAAAAGGGCCGTTAACATTTTTTCAAATGAGCGGGGGGGTGGGGGCCACCACACTCTTTGCCGTCCGCTAGCGGACGTCAAAGATTCTTTGCCGTCAGCTGGCAGACGGCAAAGAGCTGGCGGATGGCAAAGAGCTTCTTTGCCGTCAGCCTTTTCTTTGCCGTCTGCTTATGCGTAGCTGATGGCAAAGAGCTGCTTTGCCGTCAGCTAGCAGACGGCAAAGAGCTGGCAGATGGCAAATTAGCTGATTCCAGTAGTGCCCCCTGATATTATAAATTAACATTATTGCAGAAAAATCAGGCAAAAATAATTATCGCGATCCACGAGACGGAGCCGTCGCCAAGCCCTGTTCTTCCTCGGGAGGGTAGATCATGAGTCTGTTTGGGGCTCCGGAGAGGGGGATCTCCGTTCTTCGTCATCACCAACCCATCTCCATCGCCAATTCCATGATGCTCCCCACCGGAAGTGAGTAATTCCTTCGCAGGCTCGCTGGTCGGGGAGGAGTTGGATGAGATTCATCATGTAATCGAGTTAGTTTTGTTAGGGCTTGATCCCTAGTATCCACTATTTTCTTAGATTGATGTTGCTATGACTTTGCTATGCTTAATGCTTGTCACTTTGGGCCTGGGTGCCATGAACTCAGATCTGAACCGTTTATGAATTCAGCATTATATCCATGTTTTAGATCCGATCTTGCAAGTTATAGTCACCTACTATGTGTTATGATCCGGCAACCCCGGAGTGACAACAACCGGGCCCACTCGCCAGAGCTCAACAGAGCCGCGCCACTCGTCCATATTTAGCCCATTTCCTGTAGAAACGCAATAAAAATAGGACTTTTGTAATCTTATGCATTCATTAGTCATTTGTGGCAATATCAAAGCAAATATCTCGGTTTTAATGAAGTATCTCGGTTTAAACAAAGGGTAGACAAGTGTAAAACTAACACTCATCAACTCCCCCAAGCTCAAAGTTGATCATCCTTGAGCAACATAGAGAGAAATCGGAATCATGGGGAACTCAACTGTTTAAAGCGTAATAACAAGAAGGTTTTTGGTACACTTACGATCGGTACGCCTAGATATCCCTCTGTTTCTTGACGAGAAAACTTAGCATAGTTGTAGCGGTGATATGGTTATTATGCAAGTGTTAGTGAAGGAAAGATAATCAACTCAGAGTTTTTGATCTACTAGATAAAACAACTTTGCAAGGCTCAATTCTATTTTCTCAAGTTAAAACTTGCTTGCCTAAAATGCACTGGCGCGTTATTATCTGATTGAGCCAAACATAATTTAGGGAGTTAAAGGTATGTAAAGATAAGCATGATACTTGAGTGCTCATAAACATAACCAGGAATGTCTCATCCATCCTTAAGGCTCTTAACACTTTATTTCAATCATTGTTTGCTAAAACTTTTATTGTCACGTGAAGGGATTATGCCAAATAAGTTATTATGCATAGAGTTTCATTGTCACATAATTTTGGAAACTGTGGATCTTAATATATGATGGAAATATGCCCTAGAGGCAATAATAAAATGGTTATTATTATATTTCCTTAATCATGATAAAGGTTTATTATTCATGCTAGAATTGTATTGACTGGAAACATAAATACATGTGTGGATACATAAACAAATACCGTGTCCCTAGTGAGGCTCTACTAGACTAGCTCATTCATCAAAGATGGTTAAAGTTTCCTAACCATGGACATGTGTTGTCATTTGATAACGGGATCACATCATTAGGAGAATGATGTGATGGACAAGACCCATCTGTTAGCTTAGCATATGATCGTTCAGTTTATTGCTACTGCTTTCTTGAATGCCAAATACATGGTCCTTCGACTATGATATCATGCAACTCCTGAATACCGGAGGAATACCTTGTGTGCTATCAAACGTCAAAACATAACTGGGTGATCATAAAGATGCTCTATAGGTATCTCCGAAGGTGTTTGTTGAGTTGGCATGGATCGAGATTGGGATTTGTCACTCCGAGGATCGGAGAGGTATCTCTAGGCCCTCTCAGTAATACACATCAAAATAAGCTTGCAAGCAAATGACTACGGAGTTAGTTACGAGATGATGTATTATGGAACGAGTAAAGAGACTTGCCGGTAATGAGATTGAACTAGGTATGGAGATACCGACGATCAAATCTCGAGCAAAGTAACATACCGACAAACAAAGGGAATTATGTATGTTGTCATAAAGGTTCAACCGATAAAAGATCTTCGTGAAATATGTAGGAATCAATATGGGCATCCAGGTCCCGCTATTGGTTATTGACCGGAGAGGTGTCTCGGTCATGACTACATAATTCCCGAACCCGTAGGGTCACACACTTAACGTTCATTGACGCTAGAGTAGTATTGTGATATTGGTGAGTGGTAACCAAATGTTGCTCGGAGTCTCGGATGAGAGCCCGGACGTCACAAGGAGTCTCGGAATGGTCGAGAGGTAAAGGTTTATATATGGGAAGTCATATTTTGGGTTCTAGAAAAAGGTGCAGACTTTTCAGTATTGTATCGGGAAGCTTCCAGAAGGTTCCAGAGGAATCCGGAGGGGGTCTAGAAGCCAACAAGTGGGTTAACAAAGACCCAAGGGCTATCATGGGCTGTGGGGAGGCGCCCTGCCCTTATTGGGCTAGGCGCACCAAGTCCACAAAAGCCCATGTGGCTAGGGAAGGTAAAAAAGGAAGGAGTCCTTGTAGGAATAGGATTAGACTTGGAGTCCAAGTCCTCTCCCCCTTAGCTGCGCCCTAGGGCTTGGAGGGGCTGTTTCCCATGCCCATCCACCTATATATAGAGGGGAGGGCGCCCCACCAAGCCCTTGCCGCCCCTCTCTCTCTCCCGTTACTCTATAGTTCCACCGCCTCGTCCCGGCGACGCTTAGCGAAGCGCTGTCGGTGCTCCACCACCACCATCCCCACCACGCCGTCGTGTTGGTTGTGATCCCATATACTTCTCCTCTCCCGCTTGCTGGATCAACAAGGAGGAGACGTCATCGAGCCGCACGTGTGATAAACTCGGAGGTGCCGTCCGTTCGGCACTAGATCGGTTGGATCATGATCGGATCGCGAAGAGTACGACTACATGAACCACGTGATAAACGCTTCTGCTTAGCGATCTACAAGGGTACGTATATGCTCTTCCCCTCTCGTTGCTATGCATCTCCATGGATAGATCTTGCGTGTGCGTTGAATTTTTTTGTTTTTCGTGCAACGTTCTCCAATAATATATGTCTCTTTCGAGCTCTTGTGATCAGTTCCCGGTATTTGCCTCATACACAAACATTGAAGAGAAAGCTGAATAATTTTTTATTGTAGTGTTGCCAACTAAGTACGGTAACAAACTCATAGCCAAAATCCGAGCTGACACTCCGGGCCAGTGGAGTTCTCAACACAACATCACGAAAGGTGATGAATACATAGTTACACACGCATATAGCAGCGGGGCTATGGCACCAGGGAGAAGCTGAAGCACCATGTAAGAGATACAATACATATTTTTGGCATAATCTCGTTCACCCTTCAACTAAGTTCCTCTAGACAATTTAATCCACAAGTACTATCAAGTCTATTAAAATTAAATATGGGATTGAGCATTTGTAACATCATCTTCTCTACATTTTTTCTCAACTCCCAACTCTATGAAGACTTTCTCTTGTGCATGGTTATTCTAGTTATGATCAATTTCTTTTAACAACAGTCTCATAGCAAGTCTCGGTTATCTCGATTAAATAGAATAAAGGCTACAAAATTATTTCAGCTACTAGAACAAGACCTTTATTTTAAGTATCAATACTTACTCCCTCTTGCACACATCACACATACTACTACTACATCTACTCTAAGTATTCCAGGAGCAAAAGACATGAGTCATAGGACCTAACTCACGACCATGAATTTACACACTTCACTTTATGCTTGCATTTCTTGCTCATGTGTAATATAAAAAAGAATGCAAATGAACTCCAAGGAGAAAAGAAAAGAACAAAGTGAAGAATATTAAATTTTTAGTTTGTTGGGTTTTCGAAAACTAACTTGCAAATGAAAAATCACAACGACAAAAATAGAAACATAAGCAAAGTGTTGGAACAAACAAAAACGAGTGTTTTGAAGCTCAATGATCCGAAGTACAACATCATTACAATTTATTCAAATAATACCACCACATCTTGATGTACACACGGTTTTGACCTCCCCAAAGCTTATGCTTTTGCAAGCCCAAACCAGCAAGAGACCATTGTGGTAGTTGATATGTCTCTGTCGTATCTATAATTTTTTATTGTTTCATGCCAATATTCTACAACTTTCATATACTTTTGGCAACATTTTATATTATTTTTGGGACTAAAATATTGATCCAGAGCCCAGTGCCAGTTCCTGTTTGTTGCATGATTTTTGTTTCGCGGAATATACTATCTTGGACATCTTCTGTGATTGTGAACCCCCATTAATTATTTCCAAACTTGATCAAATAGTTGATATTGGACAAGGAAGACAATGTAATGAGCTATGTTTGCTTATATTTTCATAGAATTTATATTGTCATGGATCCTCTAACATGTGGTTTATCCAGGTGAATATATGTGATCATGAGTTATTATTGTTGACATTATCCCTTAGATAAATAAGTTGGGAGGGGAAACATTAAACCCCCGTCTTCCTCTGTGTTTGATTGAAACATTTTGTTCTAAAAATATGCTTTGGGTGCCAGCAATCATGGAAGACTATATCATAGTAGAGTTTGCTAAATCAAAAGGTCTTACATTGACCCTTCCTAGAAATATGATGAACTGTAATTGCTTTGATTACTGAGAACATAGTTTGTTAGTTTTCAAGAAAGTTTATTGTTTAATACTTTAGCTTGTCAATGAAATGTTACTTGATCATGCAAAGTTTTATGATTAATAGTTGATGTTATAATAATGATCAAGATGCTGCCATATCTGTATTTTATTTTATCAACGCCTCGCTCTATAAACTTGTGGTCATGATTATCTAGCTCGGTATTCGCTTGAGGACAAGCGGAGTCTAAGCTTGGGGGAGTTGATACATACATTTTGCATCATATTTTCCTACTGTTATTTTTACTATTTTAAAGTTATATTTCACTTTTTGATGCAATTATAATGCCCTTTCTCTTTTAAATTGCAATTTCCATCACAAGAGGGCGATTGTCGATTGCTCTCCAATGGAGCAATTCCGCCGGGGATACTTCCCTACAGGAGGGGGAAATCAAAGCATCACCATTGCTACTTCTTGAGCTTGCATTGATTTTTTTCCTTGAAGAGGAAAGGGTGTTGCAGCAAAGTAGAGATAAGTATTTCCCTCAATTAAGAAGGAAGGTATCAACCCAGTAGGAGGCACAAGCAAGTCCCCAATATATGCACCTGCACAAACTAACAAACACTTGCACACAACATTAAAAAGGGGTTGCCGATCCCTTCACGGTCACTAACAAGAGTGAGAACTAATAGAGATAGGTATAAAAGATAAGTAAAAAGTAAAATAAAGTAAACACAAATAAGTTGCAGCAAGGTATTTTTGGATTTTTGGTTTTATTGATCTGAAAACAATATGATGGAAAATTACTTGAGCAATACGGTGGCCATAGGTTTCACTAGAGGCTTCTCTCTCGAATAAAGCATACGGTGGGTAAATAAATTACTACTGAGCAATTGATAGAAAAGTGCAAAGTTATGACGTTATCTAAGGTAATGATCATGAATATAGCCATCATGTCCGTAACAAGTAGACCGAAACGATTCTTCATCTACTACTATTACTCCACACATCGACCGACTCCTGCCTGCATCTAGAGTATTAATTTCGTAAGAACAGAGTAACGCCTTAAGCAAGATGACATGATGTAGAGGGATAAACTCAAGCAATATGATATAAACCCCATGTTTTTGTCCTTAATGGCAACAATACAATATGTGCATCGCTGCCCCTTCTGTCACTCGGAGAGGACACCGCAAGATTGAACCCATGACGAAGCACTTCTTCCATTGCAAGAAAAACAAAACTAGTTGGCCAAACCAAATCGATAGACCGAAGCGAATTACTAAGCTATCTCAATCATGCATGAAAGAGTTCAGAAAAGACTCAAGTAATATTCATAAAATCTGATAGATCTCCAACAAACGCACCACAAAAGAACATCAAAGAGAGAGAAGAAGCTTACATCGAATAGATCTCCAAGAACATCGAGGAGAACATGTATTGAAGATCAAAGAGAGAGAAGAAGCCATCTAGCTACTAGCTATGGACCCTTAGGTCCATGGTAAACTACTCACGCTTCATCAGAAGGGCAGCAAGGTTGGTGTAGAGGCCCTTCGTGATCGAATCCCCCTCTGGCGAAGTGCTAGAAAAGGCCCCAAGATTGGATCTCACGAGAACAGAAGCTTGCGGAGGGGGAAAAGTATTTTTGGTGTGCCCTGTGGTGTAGGGTAATATTTGAGGATATAGTGCTCGAGTTAGGGTTGGAAGGGCTACGAGGGGCCCACAAGCCTTGGGGCGCCCCCCTACGGCTTGTGGCCTCCTCGAAGGGCTTCTGGCCTCCTCTCCAAGTCTCATGGGTTTCTTCTTGTCTAAGAGAAATCACCATAAAGTTTTATTTTGTTTGGACTCCGTTTGATATTCCTTTTCTGTAGAAGTCAAAAATAAGGAAAAAAACAGAAACTGCACTGGGCACTAGGTTAATAAGTTAGTCCCAAAAATAATATAAAATAGCATATTAATTCATATAAAACATCCAAAATAGATAATATAATACCATGGAACAATCAAAAATTATAGATACGTTGGAGACGTATCAAGCATCCCCAAGCTTAATTCCTGCTCGTCCTCGAGTAGGTAAATGATAAAAACATAATTTTTTAGGTGGAATGCTACCTAGCATTTTTATCCATGTAATTCTTCTTATTGTGGCATGAATATTCAGATCCATAAGATTCACTACAAAAGTTTAATATTAACATAAAAACAATAATACTTCAAGCATAATAATAAAGCAATCATGTCTTCTCAAAATATCATGGCAAAAGAAAGTTATCCCTACAAAATCATATAGTCTGGCTATGCTCCATCTTCATCACACAAAGTATTTTATCATGCACAACCCCGGTGTTAGGCAAGCAATTGTTTCATACTTTTGGTGTTCTCAAACTTTTTCAACTTTCACGCAATACATGAGCATGAGCCATGGATATAGCACTATAGGTGGAATAGAAGGTGGTTGTGAGGAGAAGACAAAAAGGATAAAGTCTCACATCAACTAGGCAAATTAATGGCCTATGGAGATGCCCATCAATTGATATTGATGCAAGTGAGTAGGGATTTCCATGCAACGGATGCAGTAGGGCTATAAGTGTATAAAAGCTCAAAAGAAAACTAAGTGGGTGTGCATCCAACTTGCTTGCTCACGAAGACCTAGGGCAAATTGAGGAAGCCCATCATTGGAATATACAAGCCAAGTTTATAATGAAAAATGCCCACTAGTATATGAAAGTGACAAAATAGGAGACTCTCTATCATGAAGAACATGGTGCTACTTTGAAGCACAAGTGTGGAAAAGAATAGTAACATTGTCCCTTCTCTCTTTTCTCTAATTTTTTGTTTGGGCTCTTTGGCCTCTTTTTTTTGTTGGGCTCTTTGGCAGTGGCAGAGCTACGCAAGTTTGGTTGGGTGGGGCAAAAGAGAAAATATCAATTTCTGAGGGGGCAATACCTGTATTTTTCTCAATCTATAAGTCCCTGTAAATATTTTCTTCACAAAAACTGCCAAACCTGGGGGGGCATGGCCCCTATAGGGTTACATGTAGCTCCGCCAGTGCTCTTTGGCCTCTTTTATTTTTTTCAAAGTCCAGAGACTCATCCCAACTTGTGAGGGAATCATAGCTTCCATCATCATTTCCTCACATGGGACAATGCTCTAATAATGATGATCATCACACTTTTATTTACTTATAACTCAAGAATTACAACTCGATACTAGAACAAAGATATGACTCTATATGAATGCCTCGTGCATATGAGAACAATATGAGAATGATGGTGTGCGTCATAATAAACAGAACGGGGGAAGTTTCATGGCAATATATCTCGGAATGGCTACGGAAATGCCATAATAGGTAGGTAAATGGCTATTTTGAGGAAGGGTATATGGTGGGTTTAATGCACCGGTGAAAGTTGCGTGGTACTAGAGAGGCTAGCAATGGTGGAAGGGTGAGAGTGCGCATAATCCATGGACTCAACATTAGTCATAAAGAACGCACATACTTATTGCAAAAGTTTATTAGCCACCAAAACAAAGTACTAATACAAATGCTCCTAGGGGAGAGATTGGTAGGAGTTAACCATCGCGCACTCTGAACCTCCACACAAAGGATGACAATCAATAATAAATCATGCTCCGACTTCATCACATAACGATTCACCATACGTGCATGCTTTGGGAATCACAAACTTTAACACAAGTATTTCTACCAATCCACAATTACTAACTAGCATGACTCTAATATCACCATCTTTATATCTCAAAAAAATTGCAAGGAATCAAACTTCTCATATATTCAATGCTCTTATATGAAAGTTTTTATTATATCCCTCTTGGATGCCCACCATATTAGGACCAAATTCATAAACTAAGAAAATTGCCATACTATTTTAAGACTCTCAAAATAATATAAGTGAAGCATGAGAGTTCATCAATTTCTATAAAATAAAACCACCATCGTGCTCTAAAATGATATAAGTGAAGTACTAGAGCAACTGCCCAGCTCGAAAGTTATAAGTGAAGCACATAGTGTATTCTAATAAAGTCACGATTAATGTGTGTACCTCTCAAAAGGTGTGTACAGAAAGGATGATTGTGGCAAACTAAAAAGCAAAGACTCATATCATACAAGACGATCCAAACAAAACACATACCATGTGGTGAATAAAAATATAGCCTCAAGTAAATTTACCGATGGATTGAAGATGAAAGAGGGGATGCCATCCGGGGCATCCCCAAGCTTAGATGCTTGGTTGTCCTTGAATATTACCTGGGGTGCCTTGGTCATCCCCAAGATTAGGCTCTTGCCACTCCTTATTCCGTGCTCCATCAAAACTTTACCCAAAACTTGAAAACTTCACAACACAAAACTCAACAGAAAACTCCTAAGCTCCGTTAGTATAATAAAATAAAATAAATCACCACTTTAGGTACTATTGTGAAATCATTATTAATTTATATCGGTGTAATATCTACTGTATTCCAACTTCTCCATGGTTCATACTCACTGATACTACCCATAGATTCATCAAAATAAGCAAACAACACATAGAAAACAGAATCTGTCAAAATCAGAACAGTCTGTAGTAATATGGAAACTTAGTATACTTATGTAACTCCAAAAATTCTGACAAATTAGGACAATTTAGGAAATTTGTTTATAAATCTTTTGTAAAAAATTCAGAATTTAATCACGCATCTGCGAATTTAAACAATTCTGTTACTGGACGCAAAAGTTTCTGTTTTTCCGCAAGATCAGATCAACTACCACCATAGACCATCCCAAAGGTATTACTTGGCTCAAACACTAAATTAAAACACAATTATTACAGAAGTAATAATGTGTATTTATTCAAGAACAGTAGCAAAGACAAAAAACACAAAATAAAATTGGGTTGCCTCCCAGCAAAAACAAGAGGCAAATGGCAAATAATCTAAGTGCAATAGATGAGAGTTTATGGTAGGTACTTGGTAGGCTTGATGTAGAACATCCCCGACTATGGCGCCAGAAATTCTTCCTCCTACTTCTTGAGCTTGCCTTGTTTTTTCCCTTGAAGAGGAAAGGATGATGCAGCAAAGTAGAGATAAGTATTTCCCAAGTATTTCCCTCGGTTAAGAACCAAGTTATCAATCCAGTAGGAGGCACAAGCAAGTCCCTAATTTATGCACCTTCACAAACGAACAAACACTTGCACACAATGCAAAAAAGGGGTTGTCAATCACTTCATGGTCACGAACAAGAGTGAGATCTAATAGAGATAGGTATAAAAGATAAGTAAACAGTAAAATAAAGTAAACACAAATAAATTGCAACAAGGTATTTTTGGATTTTTGGGTTTATAGATATGAAAATAATATGATGGAAAATAGGCCCGGGGGCCATAGGTTTCACTAGAGGCTCCTGTCTTGAATAAAGCATATGGTGGGTAAACAAATTACTGTTGAGCAATTGATAGAAAAGCGCAAAGTTATGACGTTATCTAAGGCAATGATCATGAATATAGACATCACGTCCGTGACAAGTTGACCGAAAGAATTCTGCATCTACTACTATTACTCCACACATCGATCGATTCCTGCCTGCATCTAGAGTATTAAGTTCATAAGAACAGAGTAACACATTAAGCAAGATGACATGATGTAGAGGGATAAACTCAAGCAATATGATATAAACCCCATCTTTTTATCCTTAATGGCAACAATACAATATGTGCCTCGCTGCCCCTTCTGTCACTGGGAGAGGACACCACAAGATTGAACCCATCACAAAGCACTTCTCCCATTGCAAGAAAAACCAATCTATTTGGCCAAACCAAATCGATAGATCGAAGAGAATTACTAAGCTATCTCAATCATGCATAAAAGAGTTAAGAAAAGACTCAAATAATATTCACAGATAATCTGATCATAAATCCACAATTCATCGGATCTCAACAAACGCACCGTAAAAGAAGATTACATCATATAGATCTCCAAGAACATCGGGGAGAACATTGTATTGAAGGTCAAAGAGAGAGAAGAAGCCATCTAGCTACTAGCTATGGACCCTTAGGTCCTTGGTAAACTAGTCACGCTTCATCAGAAGGGTAGCAAGGTTGGTGTAGAGGCCCTCCATGATTAAATCCCCGTCCGGCGGAGTGCCGGAAAAGACCCCAAGAAGGGATCTCATGAGAACAGAAGCTTGCGGCGGCGGAAAAGTATTTTTGTTGTGCCCTCTCATGTAGGTGGGATATTTGAGGATTTATAGTGCTGGAGTTAGGGTTGGAAGGAATACAATGGGCCCACAAGCCCTGGGGGCGCCCCCTGGGGCGCGCCCCTACGGCTTGTGGCCTCCTCGGAGGGCTTCTAGCCTCCTCTCCATGTCTTGTGGGTTTCTTCCGGTCCAAGAAAAATCACCGTAAAGTTTTATTCCGTTTGGACTTCGCTTGATATTCCATTTCTGTAAAATTCAAAAATAAGGAAAACACAAAAACTGGCACTGCACTAGGTTAATAAGTTAGTCCCCAAAAAATGTAAAATAGGATTTTAATGCATATAAAATATCCAAAACAGATAATATAATAGCATGGAACAATCAAAAATTGTAGATACGTTGGAGACGTATCACGCGTGGCGGGACGCAAGCAGAGCGCGCCGCGGCTGTCGGATCACGGGTTCCGGCAAAACCCTCAAGGTTCGAACACCGGGGTGCGCACGAAGATTTCCCCCCTACCAATCCACGTCCTAACTTGCTAAGATCTCAAGAACGAACTCGACGAACTCACAACACAAGGGACACAAGATTTATACTGGTTCAGGCCACCGTTGTGGTGTAATACCCTACTCTAGTGTGGTGGTGGTGGATTGCCTCTTGGGCTAATGATGAACAGTACAAGGGGAAGAACAGCCTCCTGAGGTTGAGGTGTTCTTGTGCTTGGCGAACTTGTGTGTGTGAGTATTACTCAAGATGAGATCCAGCTCAGGCTTGCTTGCCGTCTACTGTGGTGGCTAGTCCTATTTATAGAGGCCCTGGTCCTCTCCCCAAATATTGAGCGGGAAGGGAGCCAACAACGACCAATTTGAAAAGGGACAGCTAGTACAACTTATCCTGACAAAAGTGGTCTTCGCCTGCAAAAGGCTCTGGTGGTGACGCCGCCTTGGGCTCCATGGTGACCTCCGTCTTGCTGTCCTGCTAGTCTTGGTCTCGTTGCACACATATGGAAACCTTTGCTTGATGCCTTGGTACTCCGCGCCTGTGCTTGCCTCCTTAGCACCAAAGAGGAAACAAGGACGCTGCGCGCGCTGGCGCCCGCCTGGTCTCGATTGTCATGGCTCACGTCACGAGAACCTCGCGAGGTTTGCCTTGCCTTGATCTCTCCGCCCCTCGCGAGCCTGGCTTGCGAGGCCGCTCCTAAGGAGGTCTTGCGTCGTCCGCCTCGCGAGGCTTGGCCCCTCGCGAGGGTCTTGGATGCATTTTGGATGAAGGTGGGTCGTATAGGCCTGCTAGCAGAGCCATGCCGTGGGCCGGAGGCAGGAAAGTCTGGGGACCCCCATTCCCAGGACGCCGACAGTAGCCCCCGGGCCCAAAGGTCAAGCGCGGAGCGCCATGGGCCCCAAAAGCCTGCGGCCTTGGTCGACGCGTGGCGGTTGATTGGACGTGGGCATCTCTGCTTCCCCACGATGCCTCGGCAACTGCCCGACTTGACATGTCCCTGTGACATGCAAGGAAAACCATCATTACCTCTGCTTGGCCTTCTCCTGCTATAAATGAGGAGGGGGGCACAGCCCCCATCGCCATTTCTCCCCATCCTGTTCGCTTCTTCCTTCTCGATCCTCTGCTAGTAGCAATGGCGCCCATCCGAAGGTTTCCTGCTGCGGAGAAGGGAAAGACTCCCCTCGACGTGCCTGCGCCGCTCCCGCCGAAGAAGAGGTCGGTTCACCGCTGCGACGTAGTGGCGATGCGGGTGGTGATGAGGCCTTGGTGCGAGCGGCCTCCTCCTGGGTATCCACTACCCCTGTATGCCCAAGCCGATGGCTCAGGAGGAAGGAGCGACGAGCGTCGGCGCGCGCCGTGGCCAAGGTCGTCGTGCCGCGGTGACGCGCGCCACTGCTCCTGGAGTCGACGCCACGGACTCCTCACGCGAGCTCGTGCTGTGGGTGGCGATGCCCCCTAGCTCTTGGATCCGCTTCCCGTGGTTCTTCTCCGACGTGATGCCACCAAGGGGACCCCTCGAGCTCTGGTTGCAGCATGCTGAATGCGACACTCCGGCGACCGGAGTAGAGGTCGAAGCGGTCTCCCCCGGCAAGATCTTCATGACCCGCGGCTGGGGCGAGGTCGCGCGGGTTTAGCGTGCGGAGGGCGCCCTCACGATCCACTTCGAGTATGACGGCGCTTCCACGTTGTTCTTCAAGGTCTTCGACGCGGAGGGACGCCGCTTGGAGTGTTGCCCTGGAGGGGAGCGCCAGGATGATGCGCGCTCCGCTCGCGGCTACTCCAGCAGCAGTGACTCTTGGGAGTCCAGTGGTTCTCCTGAGCTCTACGAGACTCCGGAGATGAGCGACGACAGCTACGTGCCCCCAAGCTCTCGCCGCGCCCGGAGCAGGGCCGCAACATCCGGCCGCCGCCGTCGCTGATCTGGATGGGGTTGGCGTCGGCCTCCCGCGACCCACTGTTGATGATGGCGTCAACCGCGGGGGCGTGTAGATAGGATTCTCCTATGTTCCCGTCTTTTGTTCCCCGCGAGGAATCAAGAAGTACCCCGTGGGGGCGTGTAAAGGGTCTGTAATGTCTTTTGTTGATATTATCCTGATTATGGAACCCTTTGAATGCAAGTCCTGTTTAGGTTCGGTCTCCCCTTTCCAACCTCGCGATGGCTTGTTGCTCTACGCTGACTTGTCCCGGTCCCCAGGGAAGCTACAGCCGTCGCTGGTATGCCAGGTCACGTGTCGTGGTCAAGGCCAGGAGGTGAGCGGCCCGAGGTCCAGTAAGAGCCCCTGAGGCGCGATGCTCAGGGGGTCCCCTTTAGCACTCAAGCAGCCGTCGTAAGGTAAGAAAGGGAGGCGGCGTTGCCGTAACAGGATTGCAGCGAGCATGACTCCTAGGCTCCAACGATTAGCTGGTCTGAGTGCGGGACTTATCTTGGCGATTCGGGGTCAATTCCTCGTGATGCGCCAGGTTTGTGCGCATGCGTCCGCAGCGTAGCTAGGTCGGGCCCATTCGAGTCTCCCCCTCTCACACGCTCTCCTTCGTGCTCTACGTCCTTAGGTCCCGGCCCTCGAGCGAGCTCAGCCGCCGCTGGTATGCCAGGTCGCGTGCCGTGGTCAAGGCCAGGGGTGAGGGCTGGAGAGCCAGTAAGAGCTCCTGAGGCGCGATGCTCAGCAGCCCCCCTTTAACGCGCAAGCGGATTACATGGAAGAGGTGGGAGCTCGCGGTGCCACCTGCTGCTATCCTCATGGGATTCCTGCAAGCCAGCACAAGGAGGAACACGGTCTGCCGTTATGGTTGCCAGCCTGCCACTGGTTGCTCCGCGAGGAAATGAAGGCACTGAGGGCCTGGTGAGGTGACGTGCGCGGGGCGTGCCGCGAGCCAGAGCTCGACCGCTCAGATTTGTCGACATCGCAGGGACGGACCCGTGCACCAGCGCCGTGCTGGCGTGCGTAGCCCCCGTGGTGGGTGACGATCAAAGAAGTAGTAATCATAGGCAGGTTAAGCATGGAAGCAGCAGGCTTAAGTAAATGCAGGAAAGGTACATGCCACTGGGTGAGGCGCGAGCGGCTTGGGGATGATGCAGCCCGAGGGGCACCCCCAACAAGGTAGCTAAAGACATAAAAGGGATGCATGCCACAGGGACGGACCCACGCGGCCTGGGAATGAGGCAGCGCTGGGGCCGCTCCCAGCTAAATAAACTTGTAAAATGTCACCTGGTTCTGTTGATGAAGGAAAGTTGGGGCAGCTGAAGGTACGCGGCGAAGGGGTTGCTCCTCATGAGCCACCGAGGCCCTGAGCCTCGGGAGGCTCTAGGGGTCCAGGTGGTTCCTTGAGGACCGTTTCCATCTCCGTTAGCACAGCGTGGTGCCTGGCATCCTGAGCTGCCAGGATGCTCCGCATGTTGCGCTGATAGGTGGTCACCACGCTCGGCAGGCCAAAAGGCATGCGAACGTAGCTGTGAGGTGGGCCCTCGCAGTGTCCCACGCGCGAAGGCCAGAAGAGCTCCAGAGAGGCGGCCCTGTTGAGCCCTGGGACGTCGATGCAGACGCGCAGCCCGGCAACCTCGCCTAGATGGGGAGCTGTGCATGGTGAGCGGCGGCCGCTGCGCATGGCCCTTGCGTCTTGCAGTTCCTGAGTGGTCTTGGTAATGAACTCCTGAACGGTGGGCACTCCTTGCCCTGTGTCCTCCTGAGGGAAACGTGCCATGAATCATGCCTCCAAGTGGTGCCCAAGCGCCTCCTTCGTGATGTTGGCAAAGTCTGAGGCCCTCTAGAAGAGAGCCCCCGAGCCATGCCCGAGAGGGGCGCCGGGCGCACTTTCCTATGCGATGGAGGGAGGTGCCCCAGGTGAGGGCGCCGATCCTGACGCGGCACCGCTTGCCTGAGGCCCCGCGTGGTGCAGCTGCTTCTTCTTCTTGGGGGTGGCCTGAGGAGGGCGCTCGCCCTTGCTGTCGGGGCCGTCGATTGCTGCAGCTTGGAAGGCACGCTCGAGGGAGCACACCGCATCTCTTTCTTCGCACGGGACTGTGATGATTCTGCCGCTTCCTGGCATCTTGAGGACATTGTAGCCGTGATGGGTCACTGCCATGAACTTGGCCAGGTCTGGGTACCTGAGGATCGCATTATATGGCAGACGGATGTAGGCGACGTCAAAGTCGATGAGCTCGGTGCGGTAGTTGTTGCGTTCTCTGAAGGTGACGGGGAGGCGGACCTGCCCTATCAATGTGGTGGAACCGTCGGTCACTCCTAAGAAAGGCTTGGTAGGCTGAAGCTGGTCATATGGCACTTGGAGGTTGTTGAACGTGTCGACGGACAGGATGTTGAGCCCCGCGCCGCCGTCGATGAGGGTCTTGGTGACTTGCACGTTGCTGATGACTGGGCAGCAAAGCATTGGGAGGGCGCGTGCGGTAGCCGCACACTTGAGTTGATCTACCGAACTGAAGGTGATGGCGCACTTGGACCACCTGAGCGGGCGTGTGGCCTCAAGCTTGGGGAGGACTGCATTCACTTCACGAGCAAACTGTTTGAAGATATGCTGCGAGGCTGTGGCCTGAGCTCCACCCAAGCTGCAGGCGATAGCACGTGGCTCCTGGAAGCCCCCAGCCCCCTCGTCTTGATGGTGGTTGTCATTCCTTCTGGGTGGTGGCGGTAGTGGAGGGAGGCCAGCGTTGCCTTGAGGACAATCCTCACGAGGCTGGTCCCTCCAGGCGCCCTCGTGAGGCTGATCCTGCCAGCGGTCCTCACTAGGCCGGTCGCGCCACTCCTGGCGTGGGCCACGGTCGTCCCAGCGTCCGCCACCACGTCCTCCTCCTTGGCCGTAGCCCCGGTCGCTGCGCTCGGGGCGTCGACCGAAGCGTCCTTCTCGAATGGCTCTGAGCTCTTGACAGTCGCTGGTGTTGTGGGTGTGCAGGTTATGGAAGGCGCTGAATGGTCGGCTGCTCTTGGATGACTCGGGCTGGTCTCTACCGCGCTTGGTGTCCGGTTCCCCCGCGATCACGGCTGCTCCCTTGCGCTTCACATCCTTGGCCTTGGCTTTCTTCTCCTCCGGGTCCGCAGCTGGGAGCTCGAGGAGGGAGAGGCACCCCTCCTCAGCTCTTGCGCACTTGGTCGCCAGGTTGAACAACTCCAGAGACATGCACAACTCCTCGTGGATAGTGACCTCCTCCTTCATCTTGACGTCGTGGACGCCATCAGAGAACGTGGAGATGATGGCCTCGTCCGTCACCTTGGGGATCTTGAGGCGGACGTTGTTGAAGCGCTGGATGTACTTCTGGAGGGTCTCTCCTGGTTGTTGCTTGACGCGGCGCAGGTCACCCGCGGCCGGCGGGCGGTCACGAGTGCCCTAGAAGTTGGCAACGAAACGGTTACGGATCTCGTCCCAGGAGGAGATCGAGCCTGGGGGCAGGTTCAGGAGCCAGGAGCGGGCGCCATCCTTGAGAGCCATGGGAAACCAGTTCGCCATGACTTTCTCGTCGCTGTTGGCCGCCTCGATGCTCAGCTCGTAGAGCTGCAAGAACTCCGTGGGGTCGGGGGTGCCGTCATAGCGAGGAGGCAGATCTGGCTTGAACTTGCCCGGCCAGGCGACGCTACGCAGCTCGGGGGTGAAGGCGCGGCAGCTGACCGTGGTCACCGGGGCCTGCCTTGGAGGCGGAGCTTGGTCTTAGCGCCCGCGCGCCGCTATGGCAAGCGGCACGGGGCCTTGCCGCAGCAAACGATCCTGGTGCGGCGGTGCGAGGAGTGGCGGAGCGTTCTCTTGCGTCGAGGGACTTCTTGACATCTTCTTTCTTCACGCGCGTGCGCCGGACGCGGTGGTTCGCGCCGCGGAGCCGCGCGCCTTGGCGCCAGGGCGCCGTCTTGGGGCAGAGGTGGTGGAGGTGCTCCGTGAGCTACGTCTCCTGTAGCTGGCGGAGGGCGAGGTGGAGAGACGGACGGCGCAGGGGAGCCCCCTGCGGCGCGAACAAGCTCGGTGATGCGGTCGAGCCAGTCCTCGTAGAGGTCGTCGACTCTGCGGTAGCGCTGGAGCTCATGCGCCATGAGGAGCGCGGCCCGCGCATCCATGGGAGCGCGACGTGCATGGGACAAGGAACCGGCCGGGGTCAGCGATGGAGTGGCAGTGCGGCCGTCCAGCCGCACCGAGGGGTGCAGCGAGGATGCTTGCTGCTCGTTCCCCGTCGGGCCGGTGGCGGCGTTGGTGGCAGGAGACGGAGAACGGCGAGGTGGCACGCCCACGGGACCCGTCTGAGCGACGTGGGTGGCGAGGTTAGCCCGGCGCTCAGCACGAGCACGGCGAGCGTCCGCCATGGAGACGACGGAGCAACTGGACGCGGAGCGACGAAAAGGAAGCTTCGGCGCACCCCTACCTGGCGTGCCAAATGTCAGATCACGAGTTCCGGCAAAACCCTCAAGGTTCGAACACTGGGGTGCGCACGAAGATTTTCCCCCCTACCGATCCATGTCATAACTTGCTAAGATCTCAAGAACGAACTCGACGAACTCACAACACAAGGGACACAAGATTTATACTAGTTCGGGCCACCGTTGTGGTGTAATACCCTACTCCAGTGTGGTGGTGGTGGATTGCCTCTTGGGCTAATGACGAACAGTACAAGGGGAAGAACAGCCTCCTGAGGTTGAGGTGTTCTTGTGCTTGGCGAACTTGTGGGGGTCAGGATTACTCAAGATGAGACCTAGCTCAGGCTTGCTTGCCCTCTACTGTGGTGGCTAGTCCTTTTACAGAGGCCCTAGTCCTCTCCCCAAATATTGAGCGGGAAGGGAGCCAACAACAGCAAATTTGAAAGGGGACAGCTAGTACAGCTTATCCTGACAAAAGCGGTCTTCGCCTGCAAAAGGCTCTGGTGGTGACGCCGCCTTGGGCTCCATGGTGACCTCCGTCTTGCCGTCCTGCTGGTCTTGGTCTCGTTGCACCGATATGGAAACCTTTGCTTGATGCCTCGGTACTCCACACCTGCGCTTGCCTCCTTAGCACCGAAGAGGAAACAAGGACGCAGCGCGCGCTGGCGCCCGCCTGGTCTCGATCGTCATCGCTCACGTCACGAGAACCTCGCGAGGTTTGCCTTGCCTTGATCTCTCTGCCCCTCGCGAGCCTGCCTGACGAGGCCGCTCCTGAGGAGGTCTTGCGTCGTCCGCCTAGCGAGGCTTGGCCCCACGCGAGGGTCTGTTGGATGCCTTGTTGATGAAGATGGGCCGTACAGGCCTGCTAGTAGAGCCACGCCGTGGGCCGCAGGCAGGCAAGTCTGGGACCCCCGTTCCCAGGACGCCGACAGCGGCCGCCTCAACTACGAGCAATCACGCGGATAGATCAATTGTACACGAAGGGAATGGTCATCTACATCCTGGCTAGCAGTTGTGACGCTGCGTAGAGAGCGGCCGTGTGCTACTACCTCCATCTTGGTCTATTAGTTCCCTTTATATTTTGTGCCATATTTTAACAAAATGTTAATGCATGTTATAAAAATTATATAATTGGAAACTATGTTCAAATACGAATCCAACAATATAATCTTTGGCGACATGCATTTGTATTTTATTAGTTAAATCTCTAGTCAAAATTTGGCACAAAACTACAAAGACGACTTATAAACCAGGACGAGGGTAGTACATAATTAAATCGCAACCGCTTTTTTATTAACCATATGTGTATGTGTCCTTTCGTCCTCCTATCACACGTCTTGTCACCCCGCTACCGCAGATGGCTTCGAGCGCAAGCTTGAGCAGCGCGCAGGGGCGTTCTTTTGGCCAAACGGTGGTGAGCCCGTTCCCGCACAACCGCGCAGGTTCCCGCACAAGCTTCCCCCCGACACGGTGAAATCACCCAAAATCCCAATGCTTACCGGCCTGCTATATAAACCCTCATGCCCGGTAAGTCCTGCGTGACATTTTCCCCTCCCTTCCTGTAGCTTATCTCGTCTTCTTCTCCCACAATCGCCAATGGCACCGGTATGAAATATAGAACATCAAAAATAGATAATATAATAGCATGGAACAATAAAAAATTATAGATACGTTGGAGACGTATCAACCATCACCAATACTCCTCTCATCGTTGGAGGACTCATCTCCATCAACATCTTCACCAGCACCATCTTATCTCCAAAGCCTAGCTCATCTCTTGTATTCAATCTTTGTCTCAAACCTTAGATTGGTACTTGTGGATTGCTGTCGGATTCCGGGCTCCGCAGACCCTGGACAGATTCGAACTCTGGGGAGCGTGCGAAGAACTCAACCTCCCCAGTCTGCCAAGTCGTCGATCCCACGGCCTAGCTTGATGAACTGGAAGGAAATGGGATACAACAGTTTACACGGGCTGAGGATGAACTAGTACAGTGGGAGAACAACCTCAGGAGGTGTGTTCTTGTGCTCGCGTGAGCTGGCGAGGGTGTGGATGGAATGGATCCGGATCCGTCTCTACGGTGGTGGCTAGGCTCTACTGATAGTGGCCTTGGTCCTCTCCCCAAATGAAGGCGGGAAGGGATCCCACAGCGGCCAAATTTGAAGGGAGACAACTGGTACATCTTATCCTGGAAAAAGGTGGTCTTCGTCTGCAAAGCTTCACGTCGTGATGCCGTGGTGGGCTCGGCAATGACCTCTCTGTCCTGCCGTCCTGGCGGTCTTGGTCTTGTAGCATGGAAAGGAAACCTTAGGTTAATTTCTCGGGACTCCGCGTCTGCGCTTGCCTCCTTAGCACCAAAGAGGAAACCTGTTGTACTGCGCCCGCTGGCGCCCGCTGAGGGAGTCCTAGATTAGGGGGCCTCGGGTGTCCGGCCTATGTGACGTGGGCCGGACTGATGGGCTGTGAAGATACAAGATAGAAGACTCTCTCCCGTGTCCGGATAGGACTCTCATTTGCGTGGATGGCAAGCTTGGCGTTCGGATATAAAGATTCCCTTCTCTGTAACCGGCTTTGTACAACCCTAGTCCCCTCCGGTGTCTATATAAACCAGAGGGTTTAGTCCGTAGGGTTAATCATAATCATATAGGCTAGACATCTAGGGTTTAGCCATTACGATCTCGTGGTAGATCAACTCTTGTAATCCTCATATTCATCAAGATCAATCAAGCAGGAAGTAGGGTATTACCTCCATCAAGAGGTCCCGAACCTGGGTAAACATCGTGTCCCCCCTCTCCTGTTACCATCGACCTTAGACGCATAGTTCGGGACCCCGTACCCGAGATCCGCTGGTTTTGACACCGACATTGGTGCTTTCATTGAGAGTTCCACTTTGACGTCGAAGATACGGTTCATGGCTCGCCTTGTCATCAAGGACAACATCACCACCGGAGGAGCCCTTGCCTCAGGCCAAACCCTCCGACTGGGCGGCTTTACCATGATCGCCCGTTCGGTTGTTATGCCGACGGTGGCCTCTCAGGTCATCGAAAATCGCCTCCGTGTTGACTCCAAATACTCCAAACGGATGGATCTGGCGGAGTTGTCGTCTTTAAAAGAACTCCTGGATCGCATCGCCGCTATGGGGGTCGCTATAGACTATGATCAGGTTGGGCTTAACCCCGATCAGAGAGAAATTAAATCTCCACCGATCACCCATCAGATAGCGGTCGTAGAGGAGCAAAACAATGACTCTTCCCTTATGTTGAAGACGGACTATGTTCGGATATCCGAGTTAGAACAGCCAGATACCTGTCTGCGGAACGACACTCCTAGCCCTCTGAACCTAGAGTCGGACATTGGGCCGAAAAAATCAGTTGACATCCCGGAGCCCGAACTATCAAGCTCGGAAATTCTTGATAGTCTTCCAGACTTTCGCTTCAAACCTCGGGGTATTGACGGTCTTCCAGACTTTCGCTTCAAACAATCGGCGCAAGAGGGCACTCCGCGACCTCGCCGAAGTCTGCCAAGTCGCAACAATAAACCGCTAGAACGATACGGCCACAACTTTAAATGCCAGTGACAAACCAAAATTCCGGTCAGACCGGGCACCGGCCACCCTAGTCCTCAATCCAATTGTGGACGGCTTTCGGCTCACTAAAGTGCTCATGGATGGCGGCAGCGGACTAAACCTCATCTAAGAGGATACACTCAATAAAATGGAAATAGACAGGAACCACATCGAGCAAAGTAACACGACCTTCCGAGGGATTATTCCCAGACGGGAAGCTCGATGCGCGGGGAAAATCACACTCGACGTGGTATTCGGCATGCCAGAGAATTATCGGTCCGAAGAGATAACCTTCAATGTGGCTCCTTTCAACAGTGGATATCATGCCCTGTTGGGGCGAGATGCATTCACACGCTTCCAAGCTATACCTCATTACGGGTACATGAAGCTTAAGATGCCCGAGCCCAATGGTATTATCACTCTCGTCAGCGATCCGGACATAGCCCTCCGTGCCAAAAATAAAACGACATCCCTGGCCCTCGAGGCACTGTCCGAGGCCCTCGTGGCCAAAGAGTTAACCACATTATGCTCCACGGTGGATAGGGACAACGTAATTCTTGATAAGCGGCCCAAATCCACCTCCTTCAAACCAGCAGATGAAATAGTCAAATATCAAGTTCACCCGACGGACCCCAAGAAGACAGCTTCCATCGGGGCGCAGCTGGACCCAATGGTTAACGCCGCACTACGAGCATTCCTACGCGAAAACTGGGACATATTCGCCTGGCACCCGTCTGATATGCCAGGGATCCCACGCAGGCTGGCCGAACACAGCCTCAATATATTGAAGGGATATAAGCCGGTCAAGTAAACACTGCGGTGCTTTTCCGAACCCAAACGACAAGCTATGGCGGAGGAGCTAGCCAAGTTAAGGCCGGATTCATCAAGGAAATAAAACACCCAGACTGGCTAGCAAACCTGGTGATGGTACCAAAGAAGGATAAATCCTGGCACATGTGCGTCGATTTCAAACACCTCAACAAGGCCTGCCCTAAGGGCCCCTTCCCCCTCCCCCGTATCGATCAGATCATCGATGCTACCGCAGGACCCGACTCACTGTGTTTCCTCGATGCATACTCCGGATACCATCAAATCAATATGAAGGAGTCTGATCAAGCCGCAAAGGCATTCATTACCCCATACGGGCCTTTCTGCTTCAACACTATGCCCTTAGGGCTCAAAAACGCTGGCGCCACCTGTTGGGAATCGTAGCATAATTTAAAATTTTCCTACGCTCACCAAGATGCATCTATGGAGTCTACTAGCAACGAGGGGAAAGGAGTGGATCTACATACCCTTGTAGATCGCGAGCGGAAGCGTTCCAATGAACGTGGATGACGGAGTCATACTCGCCGTGATCCAAATCACCGATGACCGAGTGCCGAACGGACGGCACCTCCGCGTTCAACACACGTACGGTGCAGCGACGTCTCCTCCTTCTTGATCCAGCAAGGGGGAAGGAGAGGTTGATGGAGATCCAACAGCACGACGGCGTGGTGGTGGATGTAGCGGGTCTCCGGCAGGGCTTCGCCGAGCTTCTGCGAGAGAGAGAGAGGTGTTGCAGGGGAGGAGGGAGGCGCCCAAGGCTTAGATCTTGCTGCCCTCCCTTCCCCCCACTATATATAGGGCCAAGGGAGAGGGGGGGGCGCAGCCTTGCCCCTTCCTTCAAGGAAGGGTGCGGCCAGGGGGGAGTCCTTCCCCCCCAAGGCACCTCGGAGGTGCCTTCCCCCTTTAGGACTCTCCCTTCTTTCTTATCTCTTGCGCATGGGCCTCTTGGGGCTGGTGCCCTTGGCCCATATAGGCCAAGGCGCACCCCTTACAGCCCATGTGGCCCCCCGGGGCTGGTGGACCCCCTTGGTGGACCCCCGGACCCCTTTCGGCACTCCCGGTACAATACCGATAAAGCGCGAAACTTTTCCGGCGACCAAAATAAGACTTCCCATATATAAATCTTTACCTCCGGACCATTCCGGAACCTCTCGTGACGTCCGGGATCTCATCCGGGACTCCGAACAACTTTCGGGTTTCCGCATACATATATCTCTACAACCCTAGCGTCACCGGACCTTAAGTGTGTAGACCCTACGGGTTCGGGAGACATGCAGACATGACCGAGACGCCTCTCCGGTCAATAACCAACAGCGGGATCTGGATACCCATGTTGGCTCCCACATGTTCCACGATGATATCATCGGATGAACCACGGTGTCGAGGATTCAATCAATCCGTATGCAATTCCCTTTGTCAATCGGTATGTTACTTGCCCGAGATTCGATCGTCGGTATCCCAATACCTTGTTCAATCTCGTTACCGGCAAGTCTCTTTACTCGTACCGCAATGCATGATCCCGTGACCAACGCCTTGGTCACATTGAGCTCATTATGATGATGCATTACCGAGTGGGCCCAGAGATACCTCTCCGTTTACACGAAGTGACAAATCCCAGTCTCGATCCGTGCCAACCCAACAGACACTTTCGGAGATACCCGTAATGCACCTTTATAGTCACCCAGTTACGTTGTGACGTTTGGCACACCCAAAGCACTCCTACGGTATCCGGGAGTTGCACGATCTCATGGTCTAAGGAAAAGATACTTGACATTGGAAAAGCTCTAGCAAACGAAACTACACGATCTTTTATGCTATGCTTAAGTTGGGTCTTGTCCATCACATCATTCTCCTAATGATGTGATCCCGTTATCAGTGACATCCTATGTCCATAGTCAGGAAACCATGACTATCTGTTGATCAACGAGCTAGTCAACTAGAGGCTTACTAGGGACAGGTTGTGGTCTATGTATTCACACATGTATTACGATTTCCGGACAATACAATTATAGCATGAATAATAGACTATTATCATGAACACAGAAATATAATAATAACCATTTATTATTGCCTCTAGGGCATATTTCCAACAGTCTCCCACTTGCACTAGAGTCAATAATCTAGTTACATTGTGATGAATCGAACACCCATTGCGTCCTGGTGTTGATCATGTTTTGCCCTAGGGAGAGGTTTAGTCAACGGATCTGCTACATTCAGGTCCGTGTGTACTTTACAAATATCTATGTCTCCATTTTGAACACTTTCACGAATGGAGTTGAAGCGACGCTTGATATGCCTGGTCTTCCTGTGAAACCTGGGCTCCTTCGCAAGGGCAATAGCTCCAGTGTTGTCACATAAGAGAGTCATTGGGCCCGACGCATTGGGAATCACCCCTAGGTCGGTAATGAACTCCTTCATCCAGACTGCTTCCTGTGCTGCCTCCGAGGCTGCCATGTATTCCGCTTCACATGTAGATCCCGCCACGACGCTTTGCTTGCAACTGCACCAGCTTACTGCTCCTCTATTCAAAATATACACGTATCCGGTCTGTGACTTCGAGTCATCCGGATCTGTGTCGAAGCTAGCGTCGACGTAACCCTTTACGACGAGCTCTTCGTCACCTCCATAAACGAGAAACATATCCTTAGTCCTCTTCAGGTACTTCAGGATATTCTTGACCGCTGTCCAGTGTTCCTTGCCGGGATTACTTTGGTACCTTCCTACCAAACTTACGGCAAGGTTTACATCAGGTCTGGTACACAGCATGGCATACATAATAGACCCTATGGCCGAGGCATAGGGGATGACACTCATCTCTTCTATATCTTCTGCCGTGGTCGGGCATTGAGCCGTGCTCAATTGCACACCTTGCAATACAGGCAAGAACCCCTTCTTGGACTGATCCATACTGAACTTCTTCAATATCTTGTCAAGGTATGTACTCTGTGAAAGACCAATGAGGCGTCTTGATCTATCTCTATAGATCTTGATGCCTAATATGTAAGCAGCTTCTCCAAGGTCCTTCATTGAAAAACACTTATTCAAATAGGCCTTTATACTTTCCAAGAATTCTATATCATTTCCCATCAATAATATGTCATCCACATATAATATGAGAAATGCTACAGAGCTCCCACTCACTTTCTTGTAAACACAGGCTTCTCCATAAGTCTGTGTAAACCCAAACGCTTTGATCATCTCATCAAAGCGAATGTTCCAACTCCGAGATGCTTGCACCAGCCCATAGATTGAGCGCTGGAGCTTGCATACTTTGTTAGCATTCTTAGGATCGACAAAACCTTCCGGCTGCATCATATACAACTCTTCCTTAAGGAAGCCGTTAAGGAATGCCGTTTTGACGTCCATCTGCCATATCTCATAATCATAGTATGCGGCAATTGCTAACATGATTCGGACGGACTTCAGCTTCGCTACGGGTGAGAAAGTCTCATCGTAGTCAACCCCTTGAACTTGTCGATAACCCTTAGCGACAAGTCGAGCTTTGTAGATGGTCACATTACCATCTGCGTCCGTCTTCTTCTTAAAGATCCATTTGTTTTCTATGGCTCGCCGCTCATCGGGCAAGTCAGTCAAAGTCCATACTTTGTTTTCATACATGGATTCTATCTCGGATTTCATGGCTTCTAGCCATTTGTCGGAATCCGGGCCCGCCATCGCTTCTTCATAGTTCGAAGGTTCACCGTTGTCTAACAACATGATTTCCAGGACAGGGTTGCCGTACCACTCTGGTGCGGAACGTGTCCTTGTGGACCTACGAAGTTCAGTAACTTGATCTGAAGCTTCATGATCATCATCATTAACTTCCTCCCCAGTCGGTGTAGGCACCACAGGAACATTTTCCCGCGCTGCGCTACTTTCCGGTTCGGAAGGGGTGACTATCACCTCATCAAGTTCCACTTTCCTCCCACTCAATTCTTTCGAGAGAAACTCCTTCTCTAGAAAGGACCCGTTCTTGGCAACGAAGATCTTGCCTTCGGATCTGAGGTAGAAGGTATACCCAATAGTTTCCTTAGGGTATCCTATGAAGACGCATTTTTCCGATTTGGGTTCGAGCTTTTCAGGTTGAAGTTTCTTGACATAAGCATCGCATCCCCAAACTTTTAGAAACGACAGCTTAGGTTTCTTCCCAAACCATAATTCATACGGTGTCGTCTCAACGGATTTAGACGGTGCCCTATTTAAAGTGAATGCGGCAGTCTCTAAAGCATAACCCCAAAATGAGAGCGGTAAATCGGTAAGAGACATCATAGATCGCACCATATCCAATAGAGTGCGATTACGACGTTCGGACACACCATTTCTCTGAGGTGTTCCAGGCGGCGTGAGTTGTGAAACTATTCCACATTTCCTTAAGTGTGTACCAAATTCGTGACTTAAATATTCTCCACCACGATCTGATCGTAAGAATTTTATTTTCCTGTCACGTTGATTCTCGACTTCACTCTGAAATTCCTTGAACTTTTCAAAGGTTTCAGACTTGTGTTTCATTAGGTAGACATACCCATATCTACTTAAATCATCAGTGAGAGTGAGAACATAACGATATCCTCCGCGAGCCTCAACACTCATTGGACCGCACACATCGGTATGTATGATTTCCAATAAGTTGGTTGCTCGCTCCATTGTTCCGGAGAACGGAGTCTTGGTCATCTTACCCATGAGGCATGGTTCGCACGTGTCAAATGATTCGTAATCAAGAGACTCCAAAAGTCCATCTGCATGGAGCTTCTTCATGCGCTTGACACCAATGTGACCAAGGCGGCAGTGCCACAAGTATGTGGGACTATCGTTATCAACTTTACATCTTTTGGTATTCACACTATGAACATGTGTAGCATCACGTTCGAGATTCATCAAGAATAAACCATTGACCAGCGGGGCATGACCATAAAACATATCTCTCAAATAAATAGAACAACCATTATTCTCAGATTTAAATGAGTAGCCATCTCGAATTAAACGAGATCCAGATACAATGTTCATGCTCAAAGCTGGCACTAAATAACAATTATTGAGGTTTATAACTAATCCCGTGGGTAGATGCAGAGGTAGCGTGCCGACGGCGATCACATCGACCTTGGAACCATTCCCGACGCGCATCGTCACCTCGTCTTTTGCCAGTCTCCGTTTATTCCGTAGTTCCTGATTTGAGTTACAAATATGAGCAACCGCACCGGTATCAAATACCCAGGAGCTACTACGAGTACTGGTAAGGTACACATCAATTACTTGTATATCACATATACCTTGGGTGTTGCCGGCCTTCTTCTTGTCCGCTAAATATTTGGGGCAGTTCCGCTTCCAGTGACCACTTCCCTTGCAATAAAAGCACTCAGTCTCGGGCTTGGGTCCATTCTTTGACTTCTTCCCGGTAACTGGCTTACCGGGCGCGGCAACTCCCTTGCCGTCCTTCTTGAAGTTCTTCTTACCCTTGCCCTTCTTGAACTTAGTGGTTTTATTCACCATCAACACTTGATGTTCTTTTCTGATCTCCCCTCAGCTGATTTCAGCATTGAATATACCTCGGGAATGGTCTTTTCCATCCCCTGCATATTGTAGTTCATCACAAAGCTCTTGTAGCTTGGTGGAAGCGACTGGAGGATTCTGTCAATGACCGCGTCATCCGGGAGATTAACTCCCAGCTGAGACAAGCGGTTGTGCAACCCAGACATTCTGAGTATGTGCTCACTAACAGAACTGTTCTCCTCCATTTTACAGCTGAAGAACTTGTCGGAGACATCATATCTCTCGACCCGGGCATGAGCTTGAAAAACCAGTTTCAGCTCCTCGAACATCTCATATGCTCCATGTTTCTCAAAACGCTTTTGGAGACCCGGTTCTAAGCTGTAAAGCATGCCGCACTGAACGAGGGAGTAATCATCAGCACGCTGCTGCCAAGCGTTCATAACGTCTTGGTTCTCAGGGATTGGTGCTTCACCTAGCGGTGCTTCTAAGACATAATCTTTCTTGGCAACTATGAGGATGAGCCTCAGGTTCCGGACCCAGTCCGTATAGTTGCTGCCATCATCTTTCAGCTTGGTTTTCTCTAGGAACGCGTTGAAATTGAGGACAACGTGGGCCATTTGATCTACAATACATAATGTAGAGATTTTAGACTAAGTTCATGATAATTAAGTTCATATAATCAAATTATTTAATGAACTCCCACTCAGACAGACATCCCTCTAGTCATCTAAGTGAAACATGATCCGAGCTCAACTAGGCCGTGTCCGATCATCACGTGAGACGGACTAGTCAAGATCGGTGAACATCTCCATGTTGATCGTATCTTCTATACGACTCATGCTCGACCTTTCGGTCCTCCGTGTTCCGAGGCCATGTCTGTACATGCTAGGCTCGTCAAGTCAACCTAAGTGTATTGCGTGTGTTCCGAGGCCATGTCTGTACATGCTAGGCTCGTCAACACCCGTTGTATGCGAACGTAAGAATCTATCACACCCGATCATCACGTGGTGCTTCGAAACGACGAACCTTCGCAACGGTGCACAGTTAGGGTGAACACTTTCTTGAAATTATTATAAGGGATCATCCTACTTGCTACCGTCGTTCTAAGCAAATAAGATGCAAAAACATGATAAACATCACATGCAATCAAATAGTGACATGATATGGCCAATATCATCATGCTCCTTTGATCTCCATCTTCGGGGCACCATGATCATCTTCGTCACCGGCATGACACCATGATCTCCATCATCATGATCTCCATCATTGTGTCTTCATGAAGTTGTCACGCCAACGATTACTTCTACTTCTATGGCTAACCGTTTAGCAACAAAGTAAAGTAAATTACATGGCGTTATTCAATGACACGCAGGTCATGCAAAATAATAAAGACAACTCCTATGGCTCCTGCCGGTTGTCATACTCATCGACATGCAAGTCGTGATTCCTATTACAAGAATATGATCAATCTCATACATCACATATATCATTCATCACATCTTCTGGCCATATCATATCACATATATCACTTGCTGCAAAAACAAGTTAGACGTCCTCTAATTGTTGTTGCAAGTTTTTACGTGGTTTGTAGGTTTCTAGCAAGAACGATTTCTTACCTACGTATGACCACAACGTGATTTGCCAATTTCTATTTACCCTTCATAAGGACCCTTTTCATCGAATCCGTTCCGACTAAAGTAGGAGAGACAGACACCCGCTAGCCACCTTATGCAACTAGTGCATGTCAGTCGGTGGAACCTGTCTCACGTAAGCGTACGTGTAAGGTCGGTCCGGGCCGCTTCATCCTACAATGCCGCCGAAACAAGAAACGACTAGTAGCGGCAAGAAGAATTGGCAACATCAACGCCCACAACTTCTTTGTGTTCTACTCGTGCATAGTAACTACGCATAGGCCTGGCTCATGATGCCACTGTTGGGAATCGTAGCATAATTTAAAATTTTCCTACGCTCACCAAGATGCATCTATGGAGTCTACTAGCAACGAGGGGAAAGGAGTGGATCTACATACCCTTGTAGATCGCGAGCGGAAGCGTTCCAATGAACGTGGATGACGGAGTCGTACTCGCCGTGATCCAAATCACCGATGACCGAGTGCCGAACGGACGGCACCTCCGCGTTCAACACACGTACGGTGCAGCGACGTCTCCTCCTTCTTGATCCAGCAAGGGGGAAGGAGAGGTTGATGGAGATCCAACAGCACGACGGCGTGGTGGTGGATGTAGCGGGTCTCCGGCAGGGCTTCGCCGAGCTTCTGCGAGAGAGAGAGAGGTGTTGCAGGGGAGGAGGGAGGCGCCCAAGGCTTAGATCTTGCTGCCCTCCCTTCCCCCCACTATATATAGGGCCAAGGGAGAGGGGGGGCGCAGCCTTGCCCCTTCCTTCAAGGAAGGGTGCGGCCAGGGGGGAGTCCTTCCCCCCCAAGGCACCTCGGAGGTGCCTTCCCCCTTTAGGACTCTCCCTTCTTTCTTATCTCTTGCGCATGGGCCTCTTGGGGCTGGTGCCCTTGGCCCATATAGGCCAAGGCGCACCCCTTACAGCCCATGTGGCCCCCCGGGGCTGGTGGACCCCCTTGGTGGACCCCCGGACCCCTTTCGGCACTCCCGGTACAATACCGATAAAGCGCGAAACTTTTCCGGCGACCAAAATAAGACTTCCCATATATAAATCTTTACCTCCGGACCATTCCGGAACCTCTCGTGACGTCCGGGATCTCATCCGGGACTCCGAACAACTTTCGGGTTTCCGCATACATATATCTCTACAACCCTAGCGTCACCGGACCTTAAGTGTGTAGACCCTACGGGTTCGGGAGACATGCAGACATGACCGAGACGCCTCTCCGGTCAATAACCAACAGCGGGATCTGGATACCCATGTTGGCTCCCACATGTTCCACGATGATATCATCGGATGAACCACGGTGTCGAGGATTCAATCAATCCGTATGCAATTCCCTTTGTCAATCGGTATGTTACTTGCCCGAGATTCGATCGTCGGTATCCCAATACCTTGTTCAATCTCGTTACCGGCAAGTCTCTTTACTCGTACCGCAATGCATGATCCCGTGACCAACGCCTTGGTCACATTGAGCTCATTATGATGATGCATTACCGAGTGGGCCCAGAGATACCTCTCCGTTTACACGAAGTGACAAATCCCAGTCTCGATCCGTGCCAACCCAACAGACACTTTCGGAGATACCCGTAATGCACCTTTATAGTCACCCAGTTACGTTGTGACGTTTGGCACACCCAAAGCACTCCTACGGTATCCGGGAGTTGCACGATCTCATGGTCTAAGGAAAAGATACTTGACATTGGAAAAGCTCTAGCAAACGAAACTACACGATCTTTTATGCTATGCTTAAGTTGGGTCTTGTCCATCACATCATTCTCCTAATGATGTGATCCCGTTATCAGTGACATCCTATGTCCATAGTCAGGAAACCATGACTATCTGTTGATGAACGAGCTAGTCAACTAGAGGCTTACTAGGGACAGGTTGTGGTCTATGTATTCACACATGTATTACGATTTCCGGACAATACAATTATAGCATGAATAATAGACTATTATCATGAACACAGAAATATAATAATAACCATTTATTATTGCCTCTAGGGCATATTTCCAACACCACCTACCAACGCATGATTCAAACATGCCTGGAGAAACAAATCGGCAAGACAGTTGAAGCATATGTGGATGACGTAGTCATCAAGACTAGGCACGTCGAGTCATTAATAGACGACCTACGTCTCACATTCAACAACCTCCGCACATATGACATCTAGTTCAATCCGGAAAAGTGTGTTTTCGGCGTTCCCGCTGGAAAACTGCTTGGCTTCATCGTTTCCAATAGAGGAATTGAGGCAACTCCAGCCAAAATCCGGGCTTTGTCACAACTGGCTATACCAACAGATCTTAAACAGGTCCAAAAACTAGCCGGGTGCATGGCAGTTTTAAGCCGCTTTATCTCCAGATTAGGACAAAAAGCATTGCCACTTTATGGCCTTCTCCGACGCACTGACCACTTCGAGTGGACGGATGCGGCAATGGGCTAGATTGGAAGAAATAAAGGCTCTTTTAACGAGCAACCCAATCCTGGACGCGCCAAACGTCGGCGAACCAATGTTGTTATACATCTCTGCAACACAACAGGTGGTGAGCGCGGTGCTCGTCGTTGAGCGAGAGGCGGACGGACACAAATTCCCACTCCAGAAGCCGGTATACTACGTATCCACTGTCCTCACACCATGCAAATCCCGGTACCCCCATTACCAAAAGATAGCGTATGCGGTCTTCATGGCATCCCGGAAGCTACGACACTACTTCCAAGAGTGCTCTATAATGGTGGCTTCCGAAGTCCCACTCAATGACATAATAAACAACCGCGACGCCACGGGCCGGATTGCTAAGTGGGCCATTGAGCTCCTTCCATTTGGCATAACATACAAACCGCGACGAGCCATTAAATCCCAAGTACTGGCCGACTTCGTCCCCGAATGGATAGAGGCCGTACTCCCTAAAGAGTACGACACATATTCCAACTTGGTCATGCACTTCGATGGCTCTAAAATGCTGGCCGGCTTAGGAGCGGACTTTGTCTTAACGTCCCCCATTGGTGACACTGTCCAGTACGTACTCCAAATATTATACACTGACTCTAAGAATGCAGCCGAATACGAGGCCTTATTGCATGGTCTTCGGATGGCTGCCTCCATGGGCATACAATGCTTGGAGGTGCGCGAGGATTCAAATCTCGCAATATCCCAAATAAATTGAGTTTGACGCCAAAGATCCGAAGATGGTGGCCTATCGCAATGCTGTACTCAAAATATCAGCTTGGTTCGAGGGACTCGAGTTTCATCATGTGGCTCGGGAAAGCAATCAAGCGGCGGATGTCCTTGCTCGCATGGGCGCCAAGCGTGACCCCGTCCCGCCTAACATCTTTTTGGAAAGGCTCTTCAAGCCATACGTGGTATGGTAGGATGAGAGCGGCAATGTAACGCCCACGATGCGGCTATATCTCCCACGTGTCGAGGCACGACTTAGAGGCATAACCGCATAGTGGTTTTGTCGCAAGAAGGGTCATCTTCACACAATCCCATGTAATGAACAAGAATGGGATAAAGAGTTGGCTTACAATCGCCACTTCACACAATACATAAATATATATCATACATCATCCAAAATACAAACATATAGACCGACTACGGTCAAAATCCAGATGAAAATAAGACAACCCCAAATGCTAGATCCCCGATCGTCCCAACTGGGCTCCACTACTGATCATCAGGAAAAGACACATAGTAACGACCACGTTCCTCGTCGAACTCCCACTTGAGATCGACCCCATCCTCTGCACTGGCATCGTCGGCACCTGCAACTGTTTTGGTAGAATCTGTGAGTCACGGGGACTCAGCAATCTCACACCCGCGAGATCAAGACTATTTAAGCTTATAGGAAAGGATGGTGTAATGAGGTGGAGCTGCAGCGGCAAAAGCATATATGGTGGCTAACTTGCGCAAAAGAGAGCGAGAAGAGAAGCAACGGAACGGACGTCATCTAGTAATGACCAAGAAGTGATCCTGATCACCTACTTACGTCATGCATAACTCAGACCGTGTTCACTTCCCGGACTCCACCGAGAAGAGACCATCACGGCTACACACGCAGTTGATGTATTTTAATTGGGGTCAAGTGACAAGTTATCTACAACCGGACATTAACAAATTCCCATCTGCCTCATAACCGCGGGCACGACTTTCGAAAGATAAAACCCTGCAGGGGTGTCCCAACTTAGCCCATCATAAGCTCTCACGGTCAACGAAGGATAAACCTTCTCCCGGAAAGACCCGATCAGTCTCGGAAACCCGGTTAACAAGACATCTCGACAATGGTAAAACAAGACTAGCAAAGCCGCCCGAATGTGCCGACAAATCCCGATAGGAGCTGCACATATCTCGTTCTCAGGGCACACCGGATTGTCCAAGCTTCCGATAGGCCAGACAAGAGTTGCCCCTGGTGGCCACCGGCGACTGACAGTTTGGACCAATACTCAGAGGAGCACTGGCCCGGGGGTTTAAAATAAAGATGACCCTCGGGCTCTAGAAAACCCGGGGGAAAAAGGTATAGGTCGCAAATGGTAAAACCAAGGTTGGGCCTTGCTGGAGGAGTTTTATTCAAGGCGAACTGTCAAGGGGGTCCCATAAATCACCCGACCGCGTAAGGAACGCAAACTCAAGGAACATAATCCCGGTATAACAGTAACTAGGGCGGCAAGAGTGGAACAAAACACCAGGCATAAGGCCGAGCCTTCCACCCTTTACCAAAATATATAGATGCATTAATTAAATAAGAGATATTGTGATATCCCAACATATCCATGTTCCAACATGGAACAACTTCAACTTCACCTGCAACTAGCAACGCTATAAGAGAGCTGAGCAAAAGCGGTAACTTAGCCAAACAACGGTTTGCTAGGAAAGGATGGTTAGAGGCTGACATTGCAAATGGGTGACATGATATAGCAAGTGATAGGTAGCGGAGCATGGCAATAGAGCGATCAACTAGCATAGCAAAGATAGAAGTGATTTCGAGGGGTGGTCATCTTGCCTGCAAGGTTCTCAGAGTTGTCGAAAGCTTGATCCTCGTAAGCGTACTCAACAGGTTCCTCGTTCACGAACTCGTCTCCCGGCTCTACCCAAGACAAGACCACAAGCAACGGAACCACAATCAACAACGAGAAATGCGCAAGCAACATGATGCAAAACATGTATGATATGCAAGATATGATATGCGATGCATATGCGTGCTCCGGAAGGAAAATGATGAACATGGCAGTAACTTGGCAAACCAAGCATGCCACTGGAAAGATGAGATGATTTCGGTCGAAATCGATATAAAGTTCACCGGAATCGGATGCACGGTTTGCAAATGGCAAGCAAAACAAGAATGACACGAATCTGCGATTAACAGCATGATAGCACTTAAAATGCAACAAGCAACAAAGCTAAAGCACTCCAACATAGAAAAAAAGCACATGGCAGTAATCTACAGGAGATGCTTGACAAAAGATGTACACGGAGCTACGGCTAGATCACAACATATCAAGCTCAAACAAGCATGGAAAAAGTGCAAAAGATAACGGGTTCACAGACTTGGTGAAAAACTGGACATGGCAGAAAACAGCATCAGGTAGCAATGTTCAGAGCACGAAATCAACATGTTACAGGAACTTAACATAGCAAAACAAGGCATAGAAGTGTTCTACTAAATGCAGATGACAAAAGTCCCTTACTGACCATAAGCCAAAAAGGACCAGAAGATATGATGGCAAGCATGTAAACATAGAAAGTTTCGTTATCAGGTTTCAGACTTGGCAGAAAACAGAGCATGGCAGAAATAATAATATGTAGGCCTCTTTGTGAGCTTGATGCACTCACTACAGAGTAATGCACTACAAACCAAGCACACCTACAGCAAGATGGCATGTTTATGAAGCTATACATGGCAAGAACAATTGAATAGCATGTATGGATCAACTACAATAAGCTTGGCAAAATTGCATATCATGTTAAGAATCTGCCAGAAATATTTTATAGGAAAAGTAGAGCAAGATTGAGTCATGCTATGGTACTCCATAATTGCACACAATTACAGGAATGGATCAATTACAACTATAGCTACAAAACATCCTTACTGAACATCTCCAAAAAATGCATGGATCTCTCTGTAGCATCAAGTTTACATGGCAATAAAATAACAGCAGACAAGGACTTGGAGAAATCACTAAGTCCCTGAAATCAGAAACATTACGGAGCCTAATTTGCATGCTTGTGCTAGTCACCACAGAGATGACATAAATACATGGACTACACCACTGGAAAGATGGCATGGCATACTTCAAAACACATATAGAGCTGATGCACATAAGATGCACAGAATAAATGATACAAAAATGACAAATCTCCAAGTTCTGATAAGAACCAGAGAATAACAACAACTAGCCCTCTTCCAAAAGATATTTGGGCATCAATATGACCTCTAATGAACATGGTACAATTGAACAAAATATAAAGCATCACGAGACGAACAAATTGACATATTACACGCGCGAATCGGAGCTACATGCAAGGAGTTATGGCATCACGAACAAGTGCACATGCTGTTGAAATTCAAAGACTTGGAGAAAAAAGGGGGGTCGAGGGAAAGTCAACGTCTACTGTACCGAGCGGATCTGGATCGGGAGAGAGCTCGCTCGAGCTCGGGCCGGCGACCGAAGGAAGAGGACGGCGGCGCGGGGGAAGAAGATGGCGCGGGGAGGCGCCGGCGGAGGGAGGCCGGAGGAAGGAGGGGCGGCCGCGGCGGCGAGGCGGCGGGGTCGCGCCGGCCGGCGGCGGAGAGGCCGCGGCGGCGCCGGCGAGTGCGGCGGCGGTGCACGGGAGGCCGCGGCGGACGCGGTGGACGGCGGGGCAGGCGCGGGCGGCGCGGGCTCGCGGGGGCCCGACGTCGGCTCCGCGGGACGGCGCGGTACGGGCGGCGGCGGACGCTGATGTGGCGGTGGCGCGATTTGTCCGGCGCCGGGCGGACGTGTCCGGCGCGCGGAGGGACGAGGGTTAGGGTTTGGACTGCATTCGTTTTTCGGGATGCTCACATATTTATAGGTAGACGGAGCTAGGAGACTCCAAATGAGGTGCGGTTTTCGCCCACACGATCGTGATCGAACGACCTAGAGCATGGAAGAGAGTTTGGTGGGTTTTGGGCTGGTTTTGGAGGGGGGTTTTGCTGGACACTCAAATGGACTTTGTGGATGCCCGGTTAACCGTTGGAGTACCAAACGACCTCCAAATGGAACGAAACTTGACCGATAGTCTCCGGGTGGTTTATTAAGGCCACTTGACAAGCCTCGGTCCATTCCGAGAAAGTTTGACACCCGCACACGAAAGAAAATTAGAGGGGTGCACCGGAGGAGATAGGAGCGCCGGATTGGAAAACGGACAACGGGGAAAATGCTCGGATGCATGAGACGAACACGTATGCGAATGCAATGCACATGATGACATGATATGAAAATGCATGACATGACAAAAAGCAAAACGAAAGACAAAACCCGACCACGGAGGGAATAACATAACACATAGCCGGAAATGGCAAGAGTCGGAGTTACAAATATGGCAAGTTACATCCGGGGTGTTACAGGCAACACTAGTCCAGATCCGATTATACCCCCAGATTCCGAACGCTATACCGATATCATTGGGGGCTCAGCCACCGAAATAACACCATCGGTCCATCTAATAATGGCAGTAATTGCCCCTTGGAACAAACCCTTCTTGGCCTACCTTAATAGGCGAGAGCTCCCTGAGGACCAGAATGAGGCTCGTTGCATTGTTCGGCGCTCGAAAGCCTACAAGGTCCATGACGGAGAGCTCTACAAGAAAAGTGCTACGGGAGTTCTTGAAAGATGTATCTTCGAAGAAGAGGGACGGCAGCTCCTGGCTGAAATCCATGCTGGTCTCGGCGGTCACCACGCCGCAGCTCGGGCCCTTGTAAGTAAGGCCTTCCGTACAGGTTTCTTTTGGCCGACGGCCCGAGCAGATGCACAAGACTTGGTCCAACGTTGCGTCGGATGACAGCTCTTCGCCAATCAAAGCCATATGCCGCCTACCGCTCTACGAACAATCCCCATTACTTGGCCTTTTGCAGCCTGGGGGCTTGATATGGTCGGACCCCTTAAAGGGGGAAGCCATAAGAAAAAATATCTACTAGTCATGGTAGATAAATTCACAAAATGGATAGAGGCCAAACAAGTAAAAACGGCCGAATCCGGACCTATGATAGACTTTATATCCAGTGTCGTTCACCTTTATGGTGTCCCACATAGCATCATCACCGATAACGGCTCCAATTTCACAGCCGATGAAGTGAAATCCTGGTGCGCTAAATTGGGCATTAAGCTTGATTACGCCTCTGTCTATCACCCACAAACAAACGGTCAAGTCGAACGAGCTAATGGTCTTACTATGAGTGGCATTAAGCCCAGACTAGTGCGGTCGTTGAAAGAATCAGACAAGCAATGGGTTGAGGAGCTCGACTCCGTACTCTGGGGGCTGCGGACCATGCCCAATCGCACTACCGGATACACACCATTCTTCATGGTGTACGGCGCAGAGGCCGTTTTTCCCTGCGACATCATTCATGACTCACCTCGAGTGCGCATGTACGAAGAGAGAGAGGCCGAGCTCGATCGGCGGGATAGTTTAGATGCCTTGGAGGAGGAGCGTGACGTTGAAAAAGCCCGTTCTGCATTCTATCAACAACAGGCTCGCAGATACCAAAGCAGAGAGGTGCGGGCCAAGACTTATAATCTTGGTGAACTCGTTCTACGCCTGCCAGAAAAGAAAAAGGACAAACTCAAGCCCAAGTGGGAGGGTCCCTTCATCATAGATGAGGTTCTCACTTGAGGAGCGTACCGCCTGCGTGATGCATCTGACAATCGCCTAGAGCCGAACCCGTGGAATGCCGCAAGACTCCAAAGATTCTATGCCTATAGCCATACTCTTTGTTCGTTCTTCTTCTCCCTTTGTTTCCATTTTTTACTCTCTTTGCTTTTTTCTCTGGCTCTATAGCTCTTGTGCGGCCAAGCCGCACACCTATGATGTGCACATCCTTAAATGTATACAATCATAATACCTAGGGGCTTCTTTTACAAAAGCTTATAATTATTTTCCGAGCATCAAGCTCAGCACATGTGTCCTCTTCCGCATATGTACCTTTTCTTCGCCATTATATGCATCGTTATGACTTAAGTTCTTGCCAAGCTGGGTTTCCTGGCTCCTGTGATTATGCCCTACGTTCCTGTTAGTTCAGCTAGGGCATAAAGGGAGCACCTCTGCGATTGTTACAGCCGGGTCATCCGGACGTGTACCTCAGACTGGGTGAAGCCCAAAGCTAGGGTTCTTAAGGGAATATTCGGTCGGCAGACTAAATATGTTTTAGACTTGTTACACTATGAACCCCCCAGACGTTATGTATACTGTGATTTTTTTCAATCACAGTTCGGACATGCATACTAACGCATGTCCGCCCAGGGAAAGGAACCCTTAATGGAACTATTCTTCCTAGAAGATGTTTCTTACAATCAACATGTAATATAACATAGCTAGCCGGATACAAGTTGTCTATTCAAGCAACTATGACCCTACGCCTGGTTTCCACGCGTACCCCAGTCTATATTACCGAGCGGGTATTCGGAAGCACTCTGCACCTTCGGGTCCAGAGGTCGAAGCGAAGAGGTCTGCCATGACAATCGCTTTACAATCCGGCTAGAGACAAATTTGTCAATTGAAGTACATAGTCACTTGGACTCAAACACTTCTTCCTCTATGCCATCCAACAGGCTATCTAGCTTACAATCCTGTTGGGAATACTTGGCGGCTATCTTTACCTGGTCATATACCAGACTGACTGGAACTTCTTTTCCATCTGACCCCAACGGTCCGACCCGGGCCATATGATTCGGATCAAGCTTGGTGTACCGTGTTTTTACCATGGCCCAGGCCTCTCGCGCGCCTTCTCGGTAGGCCGATATCTTCCATAATCGGAAGCGCCACCGAGCTCCTTGGAATAGCTTCACAAGCTCCTCCATACTTCTTGGAGGAGAGGCGGATGGCCACAAAGCTTTAGCAATGCTCCGCATTGCCTGCCGAGCTCGCTTGTGCAGTTGGGACAGCTCTTCCAGCAAGTCGCCTTGAGCACCGGACATTTCCTCTTCGGGACGGCCGGTCAGCATACCTACAGACATAAATCTGTTAGATCATTTCTTTGTTGAATTACACGAAGATAAGTTCAAAAGCATACTAAATATGCCGCCTCGTAGCCTCCTATTCTCCTTGACAGCGTCAGCTAGCTTGGCTCGCACATCTTTTAGCTCTTCACCCGGCAGGCTATTGGAGTCCTGCAGCTTGTTCTTTTCATCCCTGACCCGTGTCAGCACACGTTCGCCTGCAGCCAGTTGCCATTTGGCCTCTCGTTCGCCGGCCTGCGCGACTTTCAGTGCCCCTTCCAGTTGATCCGATGATCCTATCATTGGAAACACAAACATTATTAACATTACTGGTATATGATTACATTTTTCTGGATGGAAGGGAATATTACCAGGCGTTGCCTTCTTGGATTTCTCCAGTTCGGTGGTAACCGCAGCCAGCCGGGTCTAACACTTTTCAGCTCTTGGGACAACAGGCTATTCCTCTCCGTGAGTGCCTGATTATACGATGATCCTTAAATCAGTTGTACCAACTGCTTCAAGTCTCGGGGGCTACTGGTATATGATTACCAAATTAGTACTTACCCGCATATCTTTTAAATGCTGGTCCGTGGCTCTGGCGAGCCCACCCGAGCAGCTCGGATGTATGCATCAGCCGAGCAGAAGGCATTGAATGCCTCTTTTGAAAAGCTGGGGTCACGAAGAGCAGCCTTCCGGCGCCGATGATTCATGGCACTCTCCACTTCAGAATTCATGACGGACATATCATCCGAATCCTCTGCGGAAGGACAATCCGGCGTCACTCCCGTGTTAGCCTCTGTCCTTAAGGCAGGATCTGGAACCTGACTGGTGGAGGCACGACCGGCAGGATCCCCGGCATAGTCCGGCGAACGCTCTTCCTGATAAGATGCAGTGGACAATGTCACAGTTCGATGTGACAGCCAAGGGGCGTATTTAAAAAGCTATACCTCTTTGATGAAGGCTCGGCCGTGTTTTCATTTGCCTTCCTCTTCGAAGGCTTGCCCGTCGCGGGCGTTGCTCTCTTATGAGTGGCCTCCGGTGCAGCATGGCTCACCGAACGCCTCCCCTTTGGAGCACGAGACAGTGCGATGGGTGAGGCAGAATGAGGAAGCTCTTTCGGAGGAGATGTCTCCTGATTACTTACATGTGAGGCAGGAAGGAGCCCGGGGTTGTCAGCTATGATGGCCACTTCTGTGCCGTCATAGCTTGCCTGGTAAAATACTCCCTCCTCAAGCTCTACAAATATGTCCGGATCCTCTTCGAATCCGGGGTCAAGGTCTCGGTTATGGTTCTCCGGCTGTGGAGCGGGGCTATAGTTCCCCTCAATGGCCTTTCACCATTCCTGTTACAAATGGACGAGTTAGTGTCAATCAAAATTGACTCAGGGGGAGGATTGAGTAAAGCGGTGGGATTAAAACTCACCCAGCTAGGAGGATTGTACATGGAAAATCCATCTTGGCATTTAAGGCGAGAGAACTCCTCTTTCTCCCCTTTGTACAGTTCAGCCAATATTTTTGCCAAAGCAGCGGGTGTGTCCGGACCCTTCCGTCCGCAGCGTGAGGCGTCATCTTCCCCATTATAGTGCCACATAGGGAGCCCTCTGAATTGGAGCGGCAGGACACCCCGCACTATGGAAGTCGCCATTACCTCGGTTATTGATAATTCGGACTGGGCGAGTGTCCTTATCTTGCCCATAAATTGACGGACTTCCGCGCTATCTTCCTCCTCGAGGCTCCGAGGGCAAGCACTGGAAAATTCGGGAAGGCCCATGTGAATTGGGTCGGGGAGAGCGACGTCCTCAATATAGAACCACTCTGAGGGCCACTCTTCGGATGCCTTCTTCGGTGTGCCAGATAAGTATCCGGTCCCGACTATGGGCCATACTTCAGCGCCACCCACCTCGAATACCAATCCCTCTTGGGTGCGAGGGACAAGGTAGAATAGCTTTCTCCATAAATCATAATGGACCTCACAGCCCAGGAATAGCTCGCAAAGAGCAACAAATCCCGCGATATGCAGGATTGAGGCCGGTGTAAGGTTGTGCAGCTGGAGGCCATAATACTCCAGGAGTCCTCGGAGGAAGGGGTGGATTGGAAACCCGACGCCCCTCAACAAGTAGGAAACGAAGCACACCCGTTCCCCCCTGGTTGGATTGGGCAAATTTTCCGCCAGGGCTTCGCTAGAGAAGGAGGTCAATCCTGCCCGAACAGGGACTAGATCCGCGGGGGGGGGGGGGGGGGGGGGGGGGAGGAATCCCCGCATTTGGAGCTTGACTAGCTGATCGTGGGATACTGAGCATCTCTCCTAGTCGCCTTTTTCGGAGCCGTGGGGGCGGGAGGAAGAGCTGGGAATGCTAGCCATGTTGGAATGGTTTCTCCTGGCAAGCTTTAAGGATTTTCTGCTGGATGTGGAATGGGATCTGACATCCAATCTCTTTAAATAGATGCCTTTCTTGCATGGCCGGGGTGTGATGTGCAAAAAATACCCTGACCTCTCGTATTCGCTCGACACGTGGAAGCAGAAGCAATGGAGGCATAAGAGCCGAAGGGCATGACATTAAATCACAGGCCGAATACAGTAATCGGAGGAGGAACCCGACTTGCAATGCCGAAGACAATCTGCGCGCCGGCTACATCGTCATTGAAGCCTGGTTCGGGGGCTACTGAGGGAGTCCTGGATTAGGGGGTCCTCGGGCATCCGGCCTATGTGACGTGGGCCGTACTGATGGGCCGTGAAGATACAAGACTGAAGACTCTCTCTCGTGTCTGGATAGGACTCTCCTTTGCGTGGATGGCAAGCTTGGCGTTCGGATATAAAGATTCCCTTCTTTGTAACCGACTTTGTACAACCCTAGTCCCCTCCGGTGTCTATATAAACCGGAGGGTTTAGTCCGTAGGGTCAATCATAATCATACATGCTAGACATCTAGGGTTTAGCCATTACGATCTCGTGGTAGATCAACTCTTGTAATCCTCATATTCATCAAGATCAATCAAGTAGGAAGTAGGGTATTACCTCCATGAAGAGGGCCCGAACCTGGGTAAACATCGTGTCCCCCGTCTCCTGTTACCATCGACCTTAGACACACAGTTTGGGACCCCCTACCCGAGATCCGCCGGTTTTGACACCTACACCCGCCTGGCCTTGGTCGTCATGGCTCACGTCATCCAAACCTCACGAGGTGACGGCTTGCATAGAAATCTCTGCTCCTCAGGAGCCAGCCTAAGGACGCCGCTCCTTCCGGAGGTCTTGATGTTGTCCGCCTAATGAGGCTTGGCCCCACACGAGGGTCTTGTGTTGCTGATGCTGAAGATGGGTCATACAAGGCCGTAGATGGAGCCACGCCGCGGGCCGCAGGCAGGCAAGTCTGGGTACCCTGGTTTCCAGAACACCGACTGTAGCCCCCAGGCCCAAGGCGCGCTCGAACTTGGCTTCAAGGCGAAGCCAAAGGGCAAGGGTGGAGCGTCGCGGGCCCCAATCGCCTGCGAACCCGGTCGACCACGTGGTGCTTGATAGGACGTGGGCATCTCCGCTTCCCCACGCGGCCTCGGCAACCGTCCCGGGCTGACAAAAAGGCCGGTGCCTACCGCTGAGCCTTCATTGCCTTCCCTTCGTCTTGTTCCAGATCCCCTTCTCTCCCTGCTCAAAGCGCCTCCAGATCTGCCGAATCCTTTCCCTGAGCTCGCCACTGATGGCCACTGACAAGGCAAAGTCATCGGCCCCTGCCGCACGCTCGGCCTCCTGGTTCGAGCCGGCCCTTAGGGCGTCCACCGTTGTTGAAGAGAAGCACCTTGCCGTTGTTCTCCCGCTGACGGCGAGCAGCGGCAATGAGGGAGGAGAGACGGCGCTCCGGGCTGGCTCCGCCAAGCCAGAGACCTTGGGGGAAACCTTTTACCCCTTCTTTCTGCACAACGTCTTCGCGGAGCTCGTCCCCCCTTTCTCCAATTTCTTCTTTGCCATCCTCAACCATTACCAGATCCATGCCCTTCAACTTCATCCCAACTCCATCTTCCTCCTGTCGATCTTCGCCTTCTACTTCAAGGCGTTTATAGGGGTGATGCCCTCTGTCGCGCTTTTCCGCCACTTCTTCTACCTCTGAATGGGCGGCTCCTAGTGCTCCGGGTGCGTCTGCTTCGCCTCGTCCCATGGCAGCAACCCGATCTCGAGGGCAGGGAAGAAGGTGGAGGACTTCTAGCACAAGTGGATCTTCATGGACCCAAGTGCTCCCACGCTCGACTGGAGCTGCCGACCACCTTCCCGGCGAAGCTGGACCGGTGGGCTCACGAGAAGCTCACCGACCATCGGGCGGAGCCGCTGCTAGAGAAGATGATAGTCGACCTGAAGGCGGAGAAGCTGATAGGGGCCATGCTCGTCAGGGAGTTCCTGACGCAGCACCCTCTGTGGAGCTTCAAGGGCGTGGAAGACGACCTCCGGCTGTGCCCGGACGACTTGTCCGACGAGGAGCTGAGCAAGGCCATGCACACTTTGCTCGAGAAGGATCCGGGGGTCACACCGGAAGCCCATCTCCCGTTGTACCGCCACGTGGACGAGGAGAAGGTAGCCGCCGCCATACCCGTCTTCAACGAGTGGGGGCTCATGCCGCTGAAGCCTTCCCGGCCCCCTGGCTCCCCAGTGTCGGTGTCCTCCGGTGAGGAGCCCGAAGAGGAGGAGAGGGAGGACTCGGAGGCGACCTTGGAGGTGGTGGGGGAGACCTCTCCCCTACGGCAGAGCGATCTCTTCCGCGTCCTCTCCGACGGTGACGTCGCCGGTGAGCGCCCTACCAAGAGGTCACCGCGCTCTACCGGGGTTGCCACGAGGTCTGGGGGCACCCCTCTAAAGAGGCTGAAGCAGGGGAGCCCGAAGAATGGAGGGACGACGTTGCTTCCCCACAGTGATGCCTCCACCTTGTCGCCGACCGCCACCGTCGCTGATCCGGCCGACACGCGCTTGTCTGCTCCTGAGAGTGCGGCAAAGCTTGTGCCCAAGAAACTCGGGGGCTCTGCGGTCTTGGGCAGGAAAAGGTCGCACATTGCTAAGGATGAGTAAGTATCCCACCTCATCTCTGCTTCCCGTTCGTGTCGCCATGCTCACAACGTTCTCCTCTCGGTAGCTAGGTTGACGCTGGCGGCGAAGAGGAAGTAGGAGGAGGCCAGGGCCGCCGAGGCCAAGAGGACTGTTGTGGCCACGGCGACCCTGGTGCGGGAGGAAGAGGTCGCCTCGTGTCCTCTTACGACGGAGCTAGCCTCTCGAGACTCGGGGGCCCAGCCTCAGGAGAAGCCCGCCTCCGCAGCCGAGCTGACTGCGGAGGTGCCTGTCTCCATCGCACCCGCTGGGGTCTGAGGGCTCTGGAGCCCCCTGCCGTCCTTGCTGCTGCTTCACCGGCCCAGGCGCCAGCGCCATCTACTCCCCAAGCCGTCACGCTGGCGGGCCACGGCTCCTCTGACGTGCCCATCACTCTAGAGGATGCCTTCGCGGCGCTGGACCGGCTCCGGGCTGATCTTTGGGGTGCCGACCGACGCACGGCGACGGGGTGTCTAGAGCTGGTCTCGCGGTGGCTCCAGGCTGACTCATCCGTTAGGGTGTCCTGGGGCCAGACCGAGGCGGCTGCCGAGGAGGGCAGGGAGGTGGCCGATGTGGCTCCAGCCGCTCGCAACATGGCGTTGGCCGACGCGACGACCGCCGAGGAACGCTGCCTCATGGTGGAGGCTGAGCTGAAGGCCCTCCGCAGCGAGCAGGCCGCCCGCACCCGTCGACTCGAGGAGCAGGAGGGGAAGCAAAAAGCCCGGGAGGCTGCGCTCACCGACCGCGACGCCGAGCTGGAGCAGGCAGCCCAGGAACATGCCACGGAGCACGGCTGCCTGGAGAAGCTGAAGGAGGAGGTGGAGGCGGCCCAGGCCTCCCACACCAAGCTCGTCTCCGAGGAGAAAGCTCAGTTGGAGGCCAGGGAGAAGCTCCTTGTCACGGCTGAGAAGGCGGCCGCCGTGGGGCATGACGCCTTCGTCTCCCTCGAGCTGAGGTCTCGCAAGGCACTACAGGACCTCTACGGAAGCAGGTACGAGAAGGAGATGGCGACTTAGGAGGAAGGCCCCGCCGGGCTGCTTCCCAAGTTTGTCGTGGCGCTCGAGGGCATCATCGTCGGAGTGGGCCCCATGGTGGAGGGAGAGGCCCGCGTGCTTTTTACCTCGTCCGCACGCGCGTCTTCAGCCACCTCTATCTCCGGGACCCCAGCTTCGACCTTGGTGCCTTGCTCGAACCTATGGACCCTCAGCTCCAGACGCTGCTACCAAGGTCGTGAAGGATCAGGTGGAGGCCCTGCCGTGGAAGTTCCTCTGCGTCGAGCCCGCAACCACGGCTGACGGCAAGGACGGTGGTGATGTTGTCGATGGTGGGCCTCCCTAGGCGGGCGATGGCAGTGCACAAGGCTGAGGGAGAGGCTCGATGATGGCACTTCCCCTTGTTTTAATCCTGCAACATTTATCGTGCCTCGTGGAGGCGTAAGAACTTTATGCTTTGAGCTTTAAGAGACAGTATGTTTTGTAATAATTTGGTAGGGTTCTGCGATTTGCTTTCCATTTCCTTTAGTGTTCTGCATTGGCAGGGCCCAGCCCCGCGCATACCTCAGCCGCCATTGGGTCGTCCGGGTCACCAGGACGAGACCAAGGGGTGAGGGCCTACGTGACCAGTTAGGCTCCTGAGTCGCGATGCTCAGGAGTCCCCCTTGACGTACGAACAACCCTCGAGAAGGAGATGCGGGAGTAGGTCTTAGTGTTCTGCGTCGGCAGGGCCCGGCCCCGCGCATACCTCAGCCGCTGTTGGGCCTTCCGGATCACCAGGACGAGACCAAGGGGTGAGGGGATACGTGACCAGTTAGGCCCCTGGGTTGCGATGCCCAGGGGTCCCCCTTGACGTATGAACGAACCTCGATACCTTTCTTCGCCGAGCTCTCGCTCGGAAGGGGTGCGCGAAGGCCAGGTCCTACGGACCTGGGGAGGTGGTGTGCACCAGGCTTGACCTGAGCGTAGCCCCCGTGCCCAGCCCCATCGCGCAACTCTCCCGAGGGAAAAGCATCGCAGTGAGGCTGAGCAGCGAGCCTGGTGGCTCTCCTGAGGTTACCGCAGTCGTGAGACTGCCCTCAGTTGTTTATTCACCAGTGCGGAGCATGGTGCTTCTGCTCCTGCACGGGCATAGCCGCTCCTCGACCGTGTCGCCCGCTAGCGCGAAGCATGGGGCTTCCACTAGTACATGGGTGGGAGCTCCCTCTGAGGGGAGACTCCGGGGCGTGTACAACACCGCCCTGACACGTGGCTTGCACGGCAGGGCTGGAGGAGGTATGTATGGGCACGCGTGAGCCAACGCGGGACTCACGAGGCCCTACCTCAAGGGGGGTTGTGCCTTAATTTGATTAAGAACACTTGTGATAGCCTGCGAGATGGTTAGGCAGGTTGCGCCGAGTGAATCTCCTGAGGTTATGGCATGAGAAGGCCAAACACGAACGACCCCAGGAGGTGACGTGAACGGGGCCGACCCGCTAGACAAAGCTCAGCCGTCGGGTTTGTCGACGCTGCAGGGACGGACCCGAGCATAGACGCCGTGCCCAGCCTTCTCATGCGGAAGTCCTGAAGAAAGACAACCGGCGCGTGGCTCCCATGGTGGCGAGGCACCGGGTCGCGCGCCCTCACTCATCTGCCCGCGATTAGCTCATGCAAGAATAAGGCACCAAGGACCATGGGAGGTGACGTGCACGGGAGCTGGCCCGCGAGCCAGAGCTCAGCCACTTGGGTTTAGCGACGCTGCAGGGACGTACCCGAGCACAGACGTCGTGCCAGTCCTTAATCATGAGGCGGTCGTGGGTGGGTTTGCAAGGGCGTACGACATTCATGGCGACGAAGCACCGGACAGACAGGTGATAATCATAAAGCAACTCATGGAAGAGATAAAGCTAGTTCTGATAGATGCAAAGAATGATACATGCCGCAGGGACGGACCCACACGGCTTGGGGATAATGCAGCCCGAGGGGCGCCCCCAACGGAACAAACCAAAAAATGTCACCTGGCACCGTTGTTGAAGAAGTGTTGAAGTAGCTGAAGACGCGTGGTGCTGAAGTCGCTCCTCATGAGTCGTTCGGGTCATGAGCTGTCGGCGTTCTGGGAACGGGGGTCCCCAGACTTGCCTGCCTGCGGCCCACGGCGTGGCTCCACTCGCGGCCCAGTACGGCCCATCTTCACCAACAAACACCCAAGACCCTCGCGAGGGGCCAAGCCTCGCGAGGCGGACGACACAAGACCTCCTCGGGAGTGGCCTCACCAAGCTGGCTCGCGAGGGGCGGAGAGATCAAGGCAGGGCGAACCTCGCGAGGTTCTAGTGACGTAAGCCATGACGACCAAGGCCAGGCGGGCGCCAGCGCGCGCAGCGTCCTCGTTTCCTCTTTGGTGCTAAGGAGGCAAGCGCAGGCGAGGAGTACCGAGGCATCAAGCAAAGGTTTCCATATCGGTGCAACAAGACCAAGGCCAGCAGGACGGAGGTCACCGTGGAGCCCAAGACGGCGTCACCACCAGAGCCTTTGGCAGGCGAAGACCACGTTTAGTCAAGATAGCTTGTACTAGCTGTCCCCCTTCAAACTGTTCGTTGTTGGCTCCCTTCCCGCTCAATATTTGGGGAGAGGACCAGGGCCTCTATAAATAGGACTAGCCACCATAGGGGGACAATCAAGCTCTCCCTCAACCACACCAATTCACCAAGCACAAGAACACCTCGCCTCAGGAGGCTGTTCTTCCCCTTGTACTGTTCATCCTCAGCCTAAGAGGCAATCCACCACACCACACTGGAGTAGGGTATTACACCACAACGGTGGCCCGAACCAGTATAAATCTCGTGTCCCTTGTGTTGCGAGTTCGTCGAGCTAAGCTTTGAGATCGCGGTGAGGTTGAGGGCGTGATTCGGTAGGGGGAGATCTTCATGCGCACCCCAGTGTTCGAACCTCAAGGGTTTTGCCGTAACCCGAAATCCGACATTTGGCGTGCCAGGTAGGGAGCAAGGTCCCTCCCCGCGCCGCACGAAGCAACGTGTCCCCTGGAGGTAGGCCCTCTGCCAGGGAGGCGCTGGGGAGCCTTCCCCCGGCAGAGGACCTGTGGTCGTCGAAGGCGCCGCTGGCATCCCCTTTGCCCCTTGGTGACGTCCTGGTTTCCGGACGCCCCCAATGGTGGTCGAGGGCGGCGCAAGGTGGGGCCCTCGCCTGGCGATTTGAAGTAAGGCTCGCGCCTGTGAAGGTCTCCGCTCGTGACACTCTCACGTAATAATGAGTGGGGCTGTACACGCCCCGGAGTCTCAGGAGCGCCGCCCTCGGGCCTCGGGGGCTCCCTCCCACGCTCAAGTGGCAGCACTTAGCTCCGCGCTGGTGAGAAGACAAGAAGACTAGACTAGGTGCCGGACGCGGCCATTTGCTTTTAACCTCTTTTCTGTAGCCTTGCTTTCTAGCTTTGGATTTAAGTTGAAGTTGAATTTTCATTGGTGTGCGCAGGGGTGGCTTTTCTCGTTCGTGCGATTTCTTGCGATCTGGTTCCTGCCTTAATTCGGAGTTTGTGCCTACTGCCTCCTTCTCGCGAGCCCCTCGCGAGCGGGGGCTGGGCATAGCACCCGAACACCGCACGCATGCCCTGCCATGACTGGCGCTTACTTCTCGCGGGGCCCCCTCGGACGGATCGGCAGACTCTTCAGAGGCTCCTCAGAAACTTGTGACCTCACGAGCTAGTTCGGGACCTGTTCTGGCTAAGGTAAATTACGACAACGAACTCACCGCAGGATTCACGGGTTAAGAAGACATAATATCTAGCTTGGCCTAAAGAATAGGGACAGCAATCTGTTTACATGAGGGGCTTCCCCTCCCAAAATGCCCTTACAACCTCCAGGGCCGTGCCCGAGTTTTGCATGCAGGATAAACAACGGGGGAGCACCGGTTCAGTTGGATATGTCACTCACGGCATCCCGCGGGTCGCCTTCAGACGCATCACTGGCGTCGCCACGCTGGCGTCCCCGTCACCGTCACCGACACTGCCCTCGCCGTCGTCGACCACGTCGCCTTCATCCGCCGCGACCACCACCACATCGTCATCGGAAGTGAAGGCCCTGACCAGCCACATTGTCTTCCACCCATCGCGCCAGGTCACCCCGGGTGGCCTCGGGTACGGGAGCAATGGCGGCGTCAAAATCAAAGTTAGGGTAAGTGTTCTAAAGGTGGCTGAAGACGCGGGAGAACGCACGCCCGAGCAAGCCGCGACTCCTCTCTTCAACAAGCTAGCGAGCCCTCTTGGATCGGCTCTCCAGACGCATCACCACGTCGGTGAAAAAGCGAAGGTGACTGGCATAATCGTTCACGTGGGGATGAAGGGCATTTTTGTTGCAGATATAGCCCAGCGCCATGTTGGCCCTGATCCTGAGGTCTTGGAGCATGGGGGCGTGCACGCGCTCCAGCGTCCGCCGTTGAAGCACTTCCTCCCTGCGTTGCTGCGTGAAGGACTCGGCGTTGGCGACTCGCTGCTGAAGAGGAAGCAGCTCGGCGCGGGCGGAGGCCAGCTCAGCCTGCGCCGAGACCAGGGCGGCTGCGGCGGCCTCCTGGCGCCGTTCCGCCTCAGTCAGCCTAGACTTGAGGGCAGCAGTCCTGGCCGCAGCTTCGGCCTCTACGAACTTCAGCTTCAAGTCGTACCTGCCCACAAGATCCGCGCGAGCCTCGGCCACGTGGCGATCGACATCCTCCTGAGCCCGGGCCTCGCGCGCAGACGGCATCCTCCGCTAGAGATACTTGGCGCTCCCTCGTCTCCAACCGCTCAAACTCGAGGCTGCGCTCCATGGCTTCCAGTGCTAGCGCTTCCTCGCGCTTCAGGATCTCTTCCTCCTCGCCAGGCGTCCCTCTCATTGACGCAAGGGCGGCTTGGCGCGCCTCCACCTACCGCTCCAAGGAGGCGCTCCAGGCCTCGAGCTCCCACGTGCGTTTCTTGGCGATCTCGCGGCAGCGGTCGGCTTCTCAGGCTTCTTCCAAGGCTCGGGAGCAGGCCTCGCGTGAGGTCGCAAGAGACGCCTTGGCCTTCGCATTGTCAAGCTCGCGCTGGTGGCGCGCGAGGTTGATGGCCACCTTCAGCTTATGCCGCTCCTCCATCAACCGATGACCCTCAGCCTCGAGGCACGCGTCTACATCTGCGAGTTCCCCACCGAGCCGGTTCATCGCGCCCATCGCCTCCTGGAAACGCTCGTGGCGGACGACGCTTCGTTCGTACGCAAACTTAAGCACGCGTCTGATTCCGTCCTCCGCCACGGGAGTTGCGGACGGAGTCCGAAGCGGCTCGCCCCCTCTCAGCAGGGGGCTGGGGGCTGGCGCCCCCTTGGTCGCTGGCCGGGCCACGAGAGGGGCCCGGGTAGACGTAGACCCGCCGCTTGAAGAGGAGCCCAGGATCGAAGCCATCCAGCCGCCATCCACAACCAGAGGAGGAGCCCTTGGTACGCCGGCCGCACGCCAAGAAAGGCCGCGGAGGAGAGATGGCAAGCGCACGGGCTCGAGGCACATTGCAGGCAGGCGCGTTTCTCCAGCCGACCCCGCGCCGGGGGCGGCACGCGGGCTTGGGGAGCTCAAGGCTGGCGGGGGAGTGGAGGCAAGAGGAGGTTGCTCCTCAGGAGGGTCCACGGCCTTGGTGGAAGGGATCCTGAAGAACAACCGTCAGGAAGGGAAGCGGCACACAAGGAATTACAAAGATAAGGTGCTTACTCGTCTATGGTGATGTACTTCCTGTGTTTCAGCGGCCGGACGGTGCCACTACTGCAGCTTGGAGACCCCTTCCTCTTACGGAGCGCCGCGAAGTCCACGCAGAACCGGCCCAGGCGTTGTACGTGGCGACCAGTGCGGTGCGCGACTGATGAAGCACCCAAGGAGACGACCTCAGGAGCGCCATGCTGGGGAGAGCTATCGGGCTCCGCCTCTCGACGACCTACCAAGGTCTCATGAGCTTCGGCCTCAGGAGCAGCGGACTCCGTCGCCCCCTCAGGTGCCGCCCCAGGACGGGAATCACGGGTCCCCAAGGATGACGCCTCGGGAGCTTCAGGCAGCATCGACACTTCGGCACCCGCGCCTCCGGCCTCCAGCGGTGCTTGCCTCCCTGCGTCCGCTCTTGGGGCAAGCTCAGCGCCATCGACGAGGAGAGGAACCACGGTGACATGATTCTCGCGAGGCCCCACAAGGCCAACTGGACGCAGCCCCCATTCATCGAAGGAGGGCATCTGCCCTGCAAACTCCACTCTGTTCGAGCAGCTGTACAAGCAACAACCCTCCTGCGGCAAATCACCCGGCGAGGGGTCATCGACCAAGACTTCGAGCACCATCCTTCGTGCCTCGGCCGAAAGCCCCGATTCCTGAAGCCTCACGGGATCCTGGTTGCCAGTCAGGGCCCACATCGGCTAGGAATGGCGCTGGAGTGGGGCGATGCGGCGTCGGAGGAACTCCTTCGTCACCTTGGGCGCGGTCACACCAAGATCCTTTAGCCTCCTCAGCCGGAGCCAGACGAAAGAAAGACAGGAACTCACGAGCTCCTCATGACCCCAGCCGGAGCTGGGGACGGCGGGAGACGACGGAGACAAGAGCAGGGGGCTGAGTACTCCGACATCAACATACACCCACCGCGTCCGAAACTCACTTTTAGACGGCGGGAGATCAAAGTCAATCCCCGAGCCGGCTGTCGTCGCCACGGCCTGGAAGCTCAGGCACCCCGATTACTACAGGGGGTTGGTCAGGTGCAGCAAGAAGAAATGGCGCAAGAGGGCCACAGAAGGAGCAATGCCCACCATGGCCTCGCAAACGAAGGCGAAGACGGCGAGAAGGGCGACAGATTGGGGATCAAGGTGTAGCATATGGATCTGGTAGTGGGAAAGCACGGCATCGAAGAAGGCGGAGAAGGGAGAGACCAGGCCATCCCACAAGGCATCGATGAAGAACTGGACCTCGGTGGCCGTCCTATCGATAGTGGCTCGGGATGCGGGCCAGGCCACCGTCCCTCCCCACTCGTTGAAGCTGGTAGCGAGCGCAGGGCGGACTTTATCCATGGCTTCCTGGTTGAGCACCCGCGATCGGCCGATGGTAGGCTCGACGATCGGAGGTGGGCTGGCTGAGGAAAGGGGCTTCTTCCCTTTCTCCGTCCGGTTCGGCGCCATGGCGATAGAGAAGACTGAGCTCGACTCGGAGTGGAAGAGGAAGCAGAGGTACGAGGAAGCGAAGATACTGGGGAGTGCGTTGCCGGCAATGGGGAAATAACTGTGTAGGACGTCGTGGCCGCCTAGCCAGGCGGATTTCAAGGCTGCGTGGGGAAGCGGGGTCGCCCACATCCAATCAACCGCCACGCGTCGACCAAGGCCGCAGGCTGTTGGGGCCCGCGGCGCTCCACACTTGCCCTTTAGCTTCACCTCGAAGCCAAGTCCGAGCGCGCCTTGGGCCTGGGGGCTACTGTCGGCGTTCTGGGAACGGGGGTCCCCAGACTTGCCTACCTGCGGCCCATGGCGTGGCTCCACTCGCGGCCCAGTACGGCTCATCTTCACCAACAAACACCAAAGACCCTCGCAAGGGGCCAAGCCTCTTGAGGCGGATGACACAAAACCTCCTCGGGAGCGGCCTCACCAAGCTGGCTCGCGAGGGGCGGAGAGATCAAGGCAGGGTGAACCTCGCGAGGTTCCAGTGACGTAAGCCATGACGACCAAGGCTAGGCGGGCGCCAGCGCGCGCAGCGTCCTCATTTCTTCTTTGGTGCTAAGGAGGCAAGTGTAGGCGAGGAGTACCAAGGCATCAGGCAAAGGTTTCCATATCGGTGCAACAAGACCAAGGCCAGCAGGAAGGCAGGACGGAGGTCACCGTGGAGCCCAAGACGGCGTCACCACCAGAGCCTTTGGCAGGCGAAGACCACCTTTAGTCAGGATAGCTTGTACTAGTTGTCCCCCTTCAAACTAGTCGTTGTTGGCTCCCTTCCCGCTCAATATTTGGCGAGAGGACCAGGGCCTCTATAAATAGGACTAGCCACCATAGGGGGACAATCAAGCTCTCCCTCAACGACACCAGTTCACCAAGCACAAGAACACCTCGCCTCAGGAGGCTGTTCTTCCCCTTGTACTGTTCATCCTCAGCCCAAGAGGCAATCCACCACACCACACTGGAGTAGGGTATTACACCACAACGGTGGCCCGAACCAGTATAAATCTCGTGTCCCTTGTTTTGCCAGTTCGTCGAGCTAAGCTTTGAGATCGCGGTGAGGCTGAGGACGTGATTCGGTAGGGGGAGATCTTCATGCGCACCCCAGTGTTCGAACCTCAAGGGTTTTGCCGGAACCCGAAATCCGACATGATCCTCGCGAGGCTCGCGGAGGTACGCTACCTCCTGCGTCTGGATCGCCCTGCGCTTGGCATCACGAGCCTCCAGGATGGCTCGCATGTGGCGCTGGAATGTAGCAGCCGCATTCGACAAGCCAAAGGGCATGCGAAGGTAGCTGTGAGGTGGGGCCCTCGCACTGGCGAATGTGGGACGACCAGAAGAGCTCCTGAGACGCGGCTCTGTTGAGCCCTGGGATGTTGACGTAGACGTGTAGCTCGCTGCCCTCGTCAGTGGCAGCAGCTGCGCTGGGGGGCGTGCGATGCCGCTCGCTTCACATAGCTTGCACGTCCTGCAGCTCCTTGATCGCCTTGGTGATGAACTCCTGAGCACCTGGCGCCTCGCGCCTTGTGCCCTCCTCGTGGAAGCGCGCGTTGAAGCACGCCTCCACATGGTGCCCTAGCTCCTCCCTCGTGACGTTGGCCAGGTCTGAGGCCCTCCAAAGGAGAGCCCCCAAGCCCAGCCTAAGAGGAGCGCCGGGAGAGCCTTCCTATGCGAGAGAGGAAGGCGCCCCGCTAGTGGGTGCATGTCCTGAGGCAGGGCCACTGGACGCTCCATCCTCCTGAGGTCTGAGGCGGAGCAACTGCTTCTTCTTCTTGGGGACGGCCTCAGGAGGGTAGATAGCGCCCTTGTCGTCTGGGTCCTCGACAGCCGTAGCCTGGTAGGCGCGCTCGAGAGAGCACACCGCGTCCTTCTCATCGCAGGCGACCGTGATGACGCCACAGCTCCCTGGCATCTTGACGACATTGTAGCCGTGGTGAGTCACAGCCATGAACCTGGCCAGGGTCGGATACCCGAGGATGGCGTTGTACGGGAGGGGAATGTGGGCGATGTCGAAGTCGATGAGCTCAGTGTGGTAGTTTCCGCGCTTGCCGAAGGTGACTGGGAGGCGGATCTACCCTATCAGGGTGGTGGAGCCGTCGGTCACTCCTGAGAAAGGCTTGGTAGGCTGAAGCTGGTCGTACGGCACCTGGAGCCTGTCGAACCTCTTGACGGAGAGAACATTGAGCCCCGCACCACCATCGATGAGTGTCTTGGTGACGAGGAAGTTGCTGATGGTAGGCGAGCAGAGCATCGGGAGGGTGCCGGCAGTGGCCACGCACTTGAGCTGGTCAGAAGAGTCGAAAGTAATGGCGTACTCGGACCACCTGAGTGGACGCGTCGCCTCGAGCTTGGGGAGGGTTGCGTTCACCTTGCTTGAAGATGCGATGGGAGGCAGGGGCCTGAGCGCCGCCTAGGATGCAAGCGATGGCGCGAGGCTCTTGGAAGCCCCCAGCCCCATTAGCTTGGTGGTGGTCATCTTTCCTTCTTGGAGGAGGCGGCAGCAGAGGAAGGCCGTGGTGGTCATCTTTCCTTCTTGGAGGAGGCGACAGCAGAGGAAGGCCGGCGTTGCCCTGAGGACGGTCCTCACGAGGCTGATCACTCCAGGAACCCTCACGAGGCTGGCCTTGCCAGCGGTCCTCACGAGGCTGATCGCACCAGTCCTGGCGGGAGTCGCGGCTGTCCTAGCGTCCTCCGCCTCGGCCTCCTCTGCGGTCGTAGCCTCGATCGTTGCGCTCGGGGCGACGACCGAGGCGTCGGTCACGGATGGCCCTGAGCTCCTGGCAGTCATTGGTGTTATGGCTGTGCACGTTGTGGAAGACGCAGGACGGGCGGCTGCCCTTGGATGACTTTGGGTGGTCGCAACCACGCTTCATCTCAGGCTCGGCTACGAGCACAGCTGGCCCCTTGTGCTTCACGTCCTTGGCCTTGGTTTTGTTGTCTTCTGGATCCGCCTCCGGAAGCTCCAGGAGGGAGAGGCGACCTTCCTCAGCTCTAACACATTTGGTTGCCATGTTGAACATCTCCAGAGCCATGCACATGTCCTTGTGTATGGCGAGCTCTTCCTTCATCTTGACGTCCCAGACACCATCAGTGAATGCCAAAATGATGGCCTCGTCCGATACCTTGGGAATTTGGAGACGAACGATGTTAAAGCACTCGATGTATTTTTGCAAGTGTTGGCGAACGTAGTAATTTCAAAAAAAATCCTATGAACACGCAAGATTCATCTAGGTGATACATAGCAACGAGCGGGAGAGTGTGTCCACGTACCCTCGTAGACCAAAAGCGGAAGCGTTATATCAACGCGGTTGATGTAGTCGTATGTCTTCATGATCCGACCGATCCTAGCACCGAACGTACGGCACCTCCGTGTACAGCACACGTTCAGCTCAATGACGTCCCTCGTACTCTTGATCCAGTTGAGGTCGAGGGAGAGTTCCGTCAGCACGACAGCGTGGCGACGGTGATGATGAAGTTACCGGCGCAGGGCTTCGCCTAAGCACTACGACGATATGACCGAGGTGTTGAACTGTGGAGGGGCGTACCGCACACGGCTAATAGATTGTCTGTTGTGCCTTTGGGGTGCCCCCTGCCCCCGTATATAAAAGAGGTGAGGAGGAGGCCGGCCAGCAAGGGGAGCGCCAGGGAGAGGGGAGTCCTACTAGGACTCCAGTCCTAGTAGGATTCGGCCCCACCCTTTTTTTCCTTCTACCGGAGGGGGAAAAGGGGAAGGAGAGGGAGTAGGAGAAGGAAAGGGGGGTGGCGCCCCCTTCCCAAGTCCAATTCAGCCTCCTCCCTTGTGGGGGGGCGCACCAGCCCATTGTGGGATGGTTAGCCTCCCTCCTATGGCCCATAAGGCCCATATCTTTCCCCGGGGGGTTCCGGTAACCTCCTAGTACTCCGGAAAAATGCCCGAATCACTCGGAACCATTCCGATCTCCGAATGCTACCTTCCAATATATGAATCTTTACCTCTCGACCATTTCGAGACTCCTTGTCATGTCCGTTATCTCATCCGGGACTCCGAACAAACTTCGGTACATCAAATCACCTAACTCATAAGACAAATTGTCATCGAACGTTAAGCGTGCGGACCCTACGGGTTCGAGAACTACGTAGACATGACCGAGACACATCTCCGTTCAATAACCAATAGCAGAACCTGGATGCTCATAATGGCTCCTACATATTCTACGAAGATCTTTATCGGTCAAACCGCATAACAACATACGTTGTTCCCTTTGTCATCGGTATGTTACTTGCCCGAGATTCGATCATCGGTATCATCATACCTAGTTCAATATCGTTACCGGCAAGTCGCTTTACTCATTCCGTAATGCATCATCTCGCAACTAACTCATTAGTCACATTGCTTGCAAGGCTTATAGTGGTGATCATTACCGAGAGGGCCCAGAGATACCTCTCCGATACTTGGAGTGACAAATCCTAATTTCGATCTATGCCAACTCAACAAATACCATCGGAGACACCTGTAGAGCATCTTTATAATCACCCAGTTACGTTGTGACGTTTGATAGCACACAAGGTGTTCCTCCGATATTCGGGAGTTGCATAATCTCATAGTGAGAGGAACATGTATAAGTCATGAAGAAAGCAATAGCAATAAAACTAGACGATTATTTATGCTAAGCTAACGAATGGGTCTTGTCCATCACATCATTCCCTAATGATGTGATCACGTTCATCAAATGACAACACATGTCTATGGCTAGGAATCTTAACCATCTTTGGTTAACGAGCTAGTCAAGTAGAGGCATACTAGGGACACTCTGTTTGTCTATGTATTCACACATGTACTAAGTTTCCGGTTAATACAATTCTAGCATGAATAATAAACATTTATCATGATATAAGGAAATATAAATAACAACTTTATTATTGCCTCTAGGGCATATTTCCTTCAGTCTCCCACTTGTACTAGAGTCAATAATCTAGTTCACGTCGCCATGTGATTTAACACCAATGGTTCACATCTTTATGTGACTAACACCCATAGTTCACATCGCCATGTGACCAACACTCAAAGAGTTTACTAGAGTCAATAATCTAGTTCACATTGCTATGTGATTAATACCCAAGAGTAATAAGGTATGATCATGTTTTGCTTGTGAGAGAAATTTTAGTCTACGGGTCTGCAACATTCAGATCCGTATGTATTTTGCAAATTTCTATGTCAACAATGCTCTGCACGGAGCTACTCTAGCTAATTGCTCCCACTTTCAATATGTATCCAGATTAGAGTTATCTGGATTGATGTAAAAGCTTGCATCGACGTAACTCTTTACGACGAACTCTTTATCACCTCCATAACCAAGAAATATTTCCTTAGACCTCTTAGGTAACTAAGGATAACTTTGACCGTTGTCCAGTGATCCACTCCTGGATTACTATCGTACCCCCTTGCCAAACTTATGGCAAGGTACACAGTAGGTTTGGTACACAGCATAGCATACTTCATAGAACCTATGGCTGAGGCATAGGGAATGACTTTCATTCTCTTTCTATTTTCTACTGTGGTCGGGTTTTGAGTCTTACTCAACTTCACACCTTGTAACACAGGCAAGAACTCCTTCTTTGACTATTCCATTTTGAACTACTTCAAAATCTTATCAAGGTATATACTGATTGAAAAAATCTTATCAAGCATCTTGATCTATAGATCTTGATGCTCAATATGTAAGTAGCTTCACCGAGGTCTTTCTTTGAAAAACTCCTTTCAAATACTACTTTATGCTTTCCAGAAAATTCTACATTATTTCCGATCAACAATATGTCATTCACATATACTTATCAGAAAGGCTGTAGTGCTCCCACTCACTTTTTGTAAATACAGGCTTCACCGCAAGTACGTATAAAACTACATACTTTAATCAACTTATCAAAGCGTATATTCCAACTCCGAGATGCTTGCAGCAGTCCATGGATGGATAACCGGAGCTTGCACATTTCATTAGCACCTTTAGGATTGCCAAAACCTTTTTGTTGCATCATATACAACTCTTCTTTAAGAAATCCATTAAGGAATGCAGTTTTGACATCCATTTGCCAGATTTCATAAAATGTGGCAATTGCTAACATGATTCGGACAGACTTAAGCATTGCTACGAGTGAGAAAATCTCATCGTAGTCAACACCTTGAACTTGTCGAAAACCTTTTTGCGACAATTCGAGCTTTGTAGATAGTAACACTACTATCAGCGTCCATCTTCCTCTTGAAGATCCATTTATTCTCAATGGCTTGCCGATCATCGGGCAAGTCAACCAAAGTCCATACTTTGTTCTCATACATGGATCCTATCTCAGATTTCATGCCTTAAGCCATTTCGCGGAATCAACCAAAGTCCATACTTTGTTCTCATCGGGCAAGTCAATCTAGGCTCATCATCGCTTCCTCATAGTTCGTAGGTTAGTCATGGTCTAGTAACATGATTTCCAGAACAGGATTACCGTACCACTCTGGTGCGGAACGTACTCTGGTTGACCTACGAGGTTCGGTAGTAACTTGATCTGAAGTTTCATGATCATCATTATTAGCTTCCTCACTAATTGGTGTAGGCATCACTAGTACTGATTTCTGTGATGAACTACTTTCCAATTCGAGAGAAGGTACAACTACCTCATCAAGTCCTACTTTCCTCCCACTCACTTCTTTCGACAGAAACTCCTTCTCTAGAAAGGATCCACTCTAAGCAACAAATTTGCCTTCGGATCTGTGATAGAAGGTGTACCAAACTGTCTCCTTTGGTTATCTTATGAAGATACATTTCTCCGATTTGGGTTCGAGCTTATCAGGTTGAAGCTTTTTCACATAAGCATCGCAGCCCCAAACTTTAAGAAACGACAACTTAGGTTTCTTGCCAAACCACAGTTCATACGATGTCGTCTCAACGGATTTAGATGGTGCCCTCTTTAAAGTGAATGCAGCTATCACTAATGCATAACCCCAAAACGATAGTGGTAAATCGGTAAGAAACATTATAGATTGCACCACATCTAATAAAGTACGGTTATGGCATTCGGACACACCATTATGCTGTGGTGTTCCAGGTGGCATGAGTTTGTGAAACTATTTCACATTGTTTTAAATGAAGGCCAAACTCGTAACTCAAATATTTGTCTCCGTGATCAGATCGTAGAAACTTTATTTTCTTGTTACGATGATTCTTCACTTCACTCTGAATATTTTTGAACTTTTCAAAATGTTTCAGACTTGTGTTTCATTAAGTAGATATACCCATATCCGCTCAAATCATCTGTGAAGGTCAGAAAATAACGATACTCGCCGCGAGGCTCAACACTCATCGGACCGCATACATCAGTATGCACTACAAAAAAACACTTCCGTGATGATAGATGTTTGTCACAGTAGGTCACATTTTCTATCGTGCATGTACATCCATGACAAATTTATGACAAAATCAAGATAGTCATACCTGTGCTATCGTAGACGTGTTCCATGACATTACCAAAATTATCATCACGGAAGTGTCCACTTCCTTGACGATAAATCACGCGTCATAGAAGTGCTTTCATCAAGGGTGACCGACACGTGGCATCCACCGTAACGGAACGTCGTTAAGCTATTGGATCCGGTTTTGGATCCGATAACCCGTTAACAGCCCTGACCAATGGGGATTTTTCACATGTAAAATCATCATTGGCTGGAGGAAACACGTGTCAGCTCACCGTTGGGACAGATGTCATCCCCTCATTGGACCCGAAGCGCCTATGATACGTCAACACGTGGCACGGCACAACAGAGGCCCATTCCTGTGAAAAGGCCGGCCCATTTGACTTGGTCAAAAGGTGGCGGGTCGGCCCACGCCAAGCCTGTTAACGGACTGTTCGCATATAGCCCATTTACAGCCTGCTAACCCAGGGCCCGTTTATGGCCTATCCGAATTAGGCCGAGTAGCGACATATGGGTCGTCCAATATAATTCCAGCCCGCTTTAACTTTCGGCCCATGTATGGCCCATGACGTCTTTCGGCCGATATGAGGCCTTTGTAACTCTCGGCCCATTAAAGGCCCGTGGTAAAACTGGCCCGTAATGAACAGTGTATGACTTTATACCCATTAACGGCACGTGGTGAAACTGGCCTGTAATGAAGAGTGTATCACTTTATACCCATTAACGGCACGTTATTCCATTGGGCCGTTTCCAGCCCATGTTATCTTTCGGCCTTCTCAGGGCCCATTTTTTTTGGGCTCATTTCCAGCATTCGCTTACTTACGACTCGTTACTGTCATTTTCTGCTTGTGGGCCAAATTCAGACCATGGTTACAGTCGGCCCGTTTGTGGCCCGTTAATACGTTGGGCCGTTTTCATAGCGTCATCAAATATGGTCGATTAACGACGGTCCGTTATGGTCGGCCCATGAACGGACGATTTCAACTCTAGCCCATTTACGGCCATAATGTGGTCTGTTATTGGCCCATGTTTGGCCAACCGATCATACGGCCCGTAGAAGGCCCATCGTGTCTACGGCCCGTATAAGTCCCATTGTTTCTACGCCTCGTAGAAGGCCCATTGTTTCTACGGCCCGTAAGAGGCCCATGTTAACTACAGTAAATATGTAGCCCATGGTTATTGTGGCCTTGTTTTAAAAAATAGGTTATTGCGGCCACTAGCAAACCGCGGAAAAAGAACTGCACTGACTACAGGAAAACAAATAAACAAGACAATAAGGAAATAAATTAGCAAGCAACTTACGCTAGGCTATCACGGCTATTACACATATTACATCCACTGGGCATCACAGTTCGCCACTAGTGCAAATATAGGGAGCAAAGCAGCAGATAAACGCCACAGCAAAACAAGTCCAGAACTGAAACCACTTCAGAAAAGCTCAAGAAACAATATCCTGGGTACCCATAATGCTGGCAAGATGCTTAGCAAGCTTATTAACTTTCTCTTGTTTGGCGCTTAAATCCTTCAGCACTTGTTGTTGCACCAGAAAGTATGCATCTGAATTCTGCAGGGACTTCCTCAGTCCTTCGGCTTCCTGTCGCATAACATCTGATCGATGTCTTTCAACTTGAAGTTCAGACTCAAGAAGCCAAACTGATTCAGGCAGCGAGTTCGAAGAGTTGGTGCCAGCAGTAGTAGCCAGTAACTCGAACACTACATCAAGACAGGACTTTGGGGTTGTCTCAGTGTCTTCAATATAGTTTTTAGGGACATTTACATTTCCCCCTAACTTTGGCCCGACCTCATCTTTACCCCTAAATAAAAACAGTGCTCAACTATACCCGTCTTCCGTTAGGTGCTATTACGGGAATACCCTTCCGTGCCGTTTTCGTCCGGTCAAAGCGGTTTGACCATGTTCGGGACGTTTTCTAGACAATTTTGCCCCTGTGTTCATATGTCGCTTACATGTGGGGTCAAGAAAAAAAATCTCTCTCTCTTTCCCCTGTCTTAACGAAAAAGAAAAGCAATCAGCCGCCGCCTACTCCCCTGAATCTCCATCCCCAACCTCCGCATCCAGCCACCTCGTCACCCCGGCGAAGCGCCGTGCTCGGCCACTCCCACCGGAGCCATTTGGCCGGCGTGCCACTAGAGCTCCGCGCCTGCCCGCCGGCCCCCCGCCACCAGCCGCGCTTCCACCACCACACCATGGCCGACCCTTGGAGCGTCGAGCGCCGCCGCCGTGGGCCTCCACCGGAGCTCGGCTGCCCCAGATCCGCCTCCGACCGGCGAGCTTCGGCGCCGGTGAGCCCCCACCGATCCGCCCGACGCCCGGAGCCCAGAGCCATGAGCACCGCTGCTCGAGCGCCCCCCCGGTCGGGCGACTAACTCTGCCGTCGGCGTGCCTACTTCCTCGCTCCGGGCCGAGACGGTGGTGCTGGCAGAAAGCGCGCAGCTAGGCCGGATGCCGGTTGGTGGCGGACGAGGCCGAGGCAACAGGGTCCTGGTGGCCCGCCGAAGAGCGCCGCGTGCAGACAGGGCCAGCCGACAATGAGGCGCCTACAGTGGCCGTCTTGCGCGAGGACGGAGGAGCGGCGGCGTTGCTCACGTTCGCGTGTGGGCTGGGCCTGACTAATCATTAGTTAGCCTAACCCACTTTGTTAAGTTGACCACTGACGCATGGCCAGGGTGTTTAGCTTAGGCCAATCTTCATTTAAAGCTAAACCTCATGTTAAGTAGGTACAAACCAGAGGACCCTCTCACTTAACAAAGCAGTTAAAAAGTACTCCCTCCGTCCGAAAATACTTGACAAGTATTTTCGGACGGAGGGAGTATAAAAAAACAAAGTAGATAATTTTTAGTTGGGGTCCACGTGTAAGTGAGCGAGTTTTTCCCCCGAAGGGTAGGCCCCACATGTCAGTGGCATATGCACACAGGGGTAAAAATGTCCATGGGACGGCTCGATGACGGTCAAACCCCCTTGACGGGACGAAAACGAAGCGGAGGGGTATTTTCGTAACGCCACCTAACGAAAGAGGGGTATAGTTGAGCACTGTTATTTTTTAGGGGTAAAGATGAGGTCGGGCCAAAGTTAGGGGGGAAAATGGAATTGGCCCTAGTTTTTATCAGCTTTCTTGGAGACCAACAGGGATGTCTCACTACCTTGAACCTTATCTACATTACTTCCTTTACCATTGCATAACGGGGTACTCTTCTCCAATATTTTATCCGCGTTCTAAAACAGAAACAAACAAACACATCACAGGTTTACAATGTAGTATATGAAACTCATTTTGGTAAACCAGTTCAGTAGTAAGGTGGACAGGATAACAGCATGAAACAAACATATATCTATGTAGTATGGTCACTCTATGGTCTATATCATTCTAGTTTATGTTGCCAAATCAAGATAGATACAGTTCGAATCATATCTATTTAAGACAAGCAACATAGGCAGAATATAAGTGTGGGAAACTACACAACAATAACAACAGTTGTAATGTGCATGGCATGAGAACATAACTGTTTATTCAATTGAAACTGAAATCAATATAGAGCAAGTTATAACAGCAAACACGTTAAAGAAACGGGTTTAAGACATACTTGTTGCGCCATTGGAGTTTCAATTGCGTCCTTCAATTTTGAAATTAGTTGGTATGAGTAAATACAGTGATGCAAGAGCAAAGTAGTATGAACCATAGCTACGGAACCTGACCTGAGAACAATTCTTCTTCTGCTTTAAGCGTTGACTTGGGGTTCGGAGTGGTAGTCCTCGTGCTTTGGGCACTGCAGTTGCCTTACTAACTGCTCATGTTTGGGTGCTCTGTGGTGGAGACGGTGATGTGTCAATGGGAACTGGGTTACTATCTGCTAGGGTTGGGGTTAGAAGGGGTGTAGCTGGTTCTCTGTCCAACTGGGTAGGGGTACAATCTGCGTGAGTCTGGGTTATGTGTGGTGGGGCTGGTTCTTGGGCAAGTACAACCGTGGTTCTATCTCCATCGACAGGTAGCACGATCTTTTCTGAAGACCGTGTTTTTACTCCCACAGATATTGCCATCACCCCCTCCAATTGAAATGGTTGATAAACAAGAAAAGTAATTGAATGTACATAAATTGTAAGATAGACAGGTGCAATGGATAGTAGGGAAGAAAACAGGGCATGAAATAATTCACATTTATGTTGTCTAACCAAACAGAATAGCAGGACATAATTTCACATATATGATGGCTAATTAAACAGGATAGCATGACACAATTTCATATGTATGATGGCTAACTAAACAGGATAGAATGACATACTTCAAAATATGGTGACTAGTAAACAGGATGACATGATATAACTATACGTTGTGTCTATTAAAGTGGTTGGCATGCCATAAATCACAAACATGCCGTTGATGGAAACATGATGGCATGATATAATTCACGAATAGAATGACATAATTCAAAATATGATGACTATGTAAACAGGATGAGATGATATAACTATATTATGTCTTTAGAAAATGGGTTTGCATGCCATAATTCAGATACATGCTATCTATGTAAACATCATGGCATGATATAATTCAAATGTATGATATATATATACTAAGGAAGTGAGCAGAGGGCAATCGCATATATGATGTGTCAACTAAGGAAATGGCATTCAATATCGTGTATATGATGTAAAAACTAAGCATTGCAATACAACATATGCATGATGTGAGTACTATAATCCTGCCAAGTTTGAGCATACACCTCAGGGGGGATAATAGGACTGGTCATCTGCCTCTGAATCCTCCTCTGAAGAGCTGTGTGTAACCAGCAAGATATCTGCTTCAGCAGGTAGCATTGTCTGCTCTGAAGACCTTGTTTTCACTCCAGATTTCTCCATCACCAATTCAAATGGCTGATGCATAGGAAGAGCAGTTGAATATACAAACATTGTCGACAAAAGCAATGAGAAATACAAAAAAAAGGACGGCATGATATAATTCACATATATGACGCTTGGCTAAACAGCATGGCATTGCATAATTCACATATATAATGCCTTGCAACAAGATAGCATTGCATAAATCACATATATAATGTCCTTCAACAAGATGGCATTGCATAATTCACATATATGGTAATTAGACACTAAACAGGTGGCATTCACACAAAGCATGTCTAAACTAAGCAAATGACATAGCAATGCAAGATACCATATGCACGATATGAGCAACATAACCTTGCCAAGTTAGAGCATGCACCTCGGGGGGGGATAGGACTGGTCATCTGTCTCTGAATCCTCCTCTGAGGAGCTATCTGTTACCAGCAAGACATGCGCTTCGTCAGATAGCATTGTCTGCTCTGAAGACCTTGTTTACACTCCAGATTTTTCCATGACCGTGTCGAATGGCTGATGCACAGGAAGAGTAATTGAATGTACTAAAATTGTTGACAAATTTAACACGTAATAAAAAAATGATGTCATGATATAATTCACATATAAGATGACTGGCTAACCAGGGTGGCATTGCAAAATTCACATATATGATGCCTGGCTAAACAAGATGGCATTGCATGATTCACATATACGATAAAGAAACTAAACAGATGGCATTGACACAAAGCATGTCTAAACTAAGCAGATGACATCTTTGATGTATACAGTAAGCAATGAAAGGCACCATATGCATGATATTACCAACATCAGTATGCCAAGTTAGAGCGAAGACATCATGGGGTAAATAGGAGTGGTCTTCTGCTTCTGAATCCCCCTCAGAACGGTTATCTTCCTCTTGATTACGATCCAAAATGGGTGGAGGGGGGCTGCCTTTGCGCCCACCATGGAGCGACGTCTCCATGAAATTTTATTGCCATGCAAGGCTCGTCTCTTTTGCTCTATATGCTCAGTTCCATTGTGTACAATAACTGACATGCATAGGAATAAAACATAGTGAGATTATGTAAGGAGTGCATGTAAAAATCCAGAGTGATGGTAGCAAACTGTGGATAGACCCAAAACCAATGATAGCAGGCAGATAATAGCTTTAGTTAAAAATACAGATAATGGCTCCTTTAATGTTTGTTTGCACCCAACATGAAACTCATAGTAGACACCCGAGATTAACCAGATAGTAGACAGATAGTACTGATTGCTGCCCCAATATGTACCCCACAACCATTTAAAAACTCAAGTTTCAGCATAAGTTTGGACCTGACTCGGAGTCTAATAGGTGAACACGACGATAAAGTAGCATGTCATCATATTAAGCGATGCATAATGTAAGCAGAGACGGAAGAGTGCGACCTCTCTTGCGGACCCGTGTAGTCCTTAAGGTCATCTGCTCAGTTGATGATGGTAATGCAGTTGCCGTGGCTGCCGGCGGCGGGGAAGAAGATCTGAGGCGGCGAAAGACAGCCTGGAGAGCGGATCCCTGCTGTGGTGAACCCTTCTGTCGTTGGGACAGCTGAGCTGGGGTGGAACACATCACCGCAGGAGCAGGACAAACCACACAAGGTTTTCTTTGACACATATCTGTAACAGAAGTAATTGTGTAAGGGGTTTCTTGAATTTGAGGATTCTAAAAATGTAGGGATAGGAAATAGACAGGAATAGGATAGGAATGCATGTGCAAAACAGAGAATTTAAAAACATAGGATTTCTGCCAATCTGGGTGTTTGGTTCACAAGAATGGGAAGATCACAGGATGCAAAGAAGCATGGTGAGATTAAGTCAAACCACAAGAAGTGCACAACCTCTTTGGCGAAGCCATGTCGATCTCAGCGTGATTGCGTTGGCCGGTGAGGATGCTCCGGCTGACTTGGTTGTCGGAGGAGTCTGGAGATGGAGCCCGAGGTACTGCTCCGCTGTGATGGAGGGTTTCATCGTTGGAGCAGCTCTGGTGAGTTGTACGACACCGAGGCTAAAGCAGGACAAGAGAGACAACGTTAACCTAAGTGGAATTCTAATAGCATCTCCAATAGATGACATAAAATACATAACCACAAAGTGCTAGAAGTAAAATACATCAGCCGCTCATCTCTGAACTTAACTATCGAAACTGAATTTAACTGTCGAAACTGAACTTGACTACCGAAACTGAATTTTGCTGTCGAAACTGAATTTTACTGTCGAAACTGAACGCACTAGAGGTGAGGCTACACGTCAGTCGACTGACTTTTTCATCTCTGGTTAGTCGATTTTGCAGCCGTTGGATACAAAATCAAGGGCCTGCAGTTCATCTTCAACCTCCACCCCCCTGAGCTGCCAGCCACCACCAGCCAAACAGCCGCCCGCGGCCGGCGGTGCGCCACCCCGCCCGCCCCGAAAACACTCCCCACCGCCGGTCCGCCGCCGCCGCCCCGGCCATCCCTCTAGGCCCCCCCATCCTGAGCTTTTTCTCCGGCGATCCCCACGCCACCGTCCGAGCACCAGCGACGACCACCGCCCCGACCCTGAACCCTAAGATAGATAGTGGGGTACCTCTTCGGCGAG